>NW_024068054.1:0-270811 GCF_009389715.1 Phoenix dactylifera | reverse complement strand
AATATAAATAAGAAAAATCAAGCAAGCATACCCTAAAGATATGATGAATTAACATGTAACTTGAATAATTCATAAAAACTTAGATCTTGCCGATGCTACTTGTGCGTGTCCTGAGTGGCTTGCTCCTGCTTAGGTGATCTTGATGTATTTGTTGGCATGATATCGTATGTAGTAGACATTGCACTTGCAGCTCTCTTCTTAGCACGACCTCCTGGTGCCATTAGTGATCTCTACTACGAAGACAAATAATTAGAAACACAAGAGCACAAGTTCAGAAGTTTAGAAAATGAGAATAATGATTTTCAATTTGTATTCATAAATATAAGGCACTCGATAGTAATAATAACCACCAACCAAAAATTTATAATAAAACCATGGTGATCATGAAAGAAAGCAATTGTGTAGTTCAGCTAAATCAATATATAGAAAATAGAAAAAATTACATCATAGGATCTATATTACTATCATCCTCAATACATTGGATCAACCTCACAAGTTTTATAATATTCTATCATTGTTCCATCTTCTTTATGACTATCTTTATTGAGTACAAGACAATTTATATGAAGGCTTATGAGCATATCATTCAACCAGTCCCTATATGCAGCAAAGTGCCCACACTCCATTTGAATTGTTGCTCGCCCATCATGATCTACAACGCACCCAACTCTATTGCCAATGACACATTTGATTAATTTATGGTGGTGCTTGTAGGTTTCACCAAGTCAAAAACATACTGGATCCAGAGCACTGGAGAAGTGCCTCCCACCTATGCATGGGATTTAGACCTCCTCTCAAGGAGATGCAAGGCAATTGCCTCTTCTCCCCTCTCAACAAAATGACAAAAGGACTAGTGTGTAGGAGTGGTAATTGGACAGGTTTTGTGGATGTGAATGAATGTGAACTAAATGCTTTGGTTGACACTCTTGGTGGAGTGTTGACAGGTTTTGCGGATGTGAATGAATGTGAAATAAATGCTTTGTTGACACTCTGGTGGAGTGCGTGTTAAACTTGACAGGTTTTGTGGATGTGAATGAACGTGAAATAAATGCTTTGGTTGATACTATGGTTAATATTCTAGGTGATACACTAAAAAAAAGCAAGATTTTTCGTCATTTTTTTTTACGCTAGAAAAAAGCGTCGAAAAATTTGGATTCAGCGCCAATCTTTGTCGATGCTTCCAAAAAAATGTCGATAAACCTTCAAAATCGACGGCGCTTTTTAAGCGCCGTCGAAGGCCAATCCATTCAAATATCAGCCTCCTGTCGATCAATGTCCCTTATAAGCGTCTCCTTCCTCTCCTTCTCCCTCCCGGCGCCGACATCAATCCACCGCCTCCCCCCGCTCTCTCACCTCCATCCCGGGCCCCGATCGGCGTGCTCTATTCCACTTCTCCACCGTCGTCGACCTTGCTCTCCATCCCGAACCAGATCCGGCAGTGCTCGTGGATCCTAATGACTCCACTGTTCAAAAGGACCTGGCACTCCGCGCCGCTCCGGCCTCCACCACAGGCGCAGCGCCAGCAGGAATTCCCGCTTGCCTCCGCCTCCTCCCCCTCTGTCGTCGCCATAACTACCGTCCACGCCAAACTAGGCTCCAAAGGTCACCACGATCACAGGTTCGCTCCCTCCCTGCAACCCCCTCCTTTGATCACCCATTGCTATTTTGTCGCATTAAAACCGTAGTTTTCCTTCCGTCCGTCGCCTCATGTCGGATCCTATTTTAATTAAACCCTAATCCCATTTAATTAGAACCCACATTTGACAAGTGTTCCTTGAATTTCGTAAATTGTGATGATCTTAAGGGCATTAGGGTAATTTCACAACAGTGAAGGGTTAGGTGACTCTTCACGGGTGTAACCACCTGCAGTGTTTGATCTCTGGAGAGGACTATAAATAGCCTGCTAGACCCCTTCTCTAATACACACGCATTAAGAGCTATCTCTCCACAAAAATCTTTCGCTAATCTCTGTTTAGATCAGAGTTAAATTCCTGTTGATCGTGGGATGCGGATCAGATTGCTTGCACGCATCTCGAAGTTTTAAGATGGATTTAGCGAATCAAGGTATGATTTATGAATCATTAAGTTTGATTATTCCATCAATGGTATCAGAGCGGGTTGACCCAACTGATCCTTGAGTCGACCCAAAAAGAGTTAAGTCGACCCAAGTGAAGGAAGGCTGAAATACAAGGTTCTGTGTTTCCTGAGAGGGTCGACCCCAATGTTGCATGAGTCGACCCAAGTGAAAGTTGGGTCGACCCAGTGAAAGTTGAGTCGACCGCAAGTCTGATGAAACAGTGGGTTGAGTCGATCCAGAAAAGTTTGGGTCGACCCAAGCACGGGCAGAAGCATAACGGCTAGTTCTACAGAAGTACTTTTTGTCCTTCCAACAGCAAGTAACGGCTAGTTTTTGAAATCTGACCAATGGGGGGTGTCCAATGGATGAGGACAACTATTTAAAAGGACACTATTCATCAGAAAAAAGATCCTTTGCAAATATCAAAGCTTACACAAGAAAGACAAGAGCCCTAACTTTCTTTATTCAAGTGCTTCACTCAAGAGTCAAAAGGAAGTGGTTGAGCAGATTCCAAGAGACATTAAGAGCTCCATCCATCCTTGAAGAGTGAAGGATTCTTGACAAAGAAGAAAGAAGTCTCATCAAGCGATAACTATATTCTAAACTCTTCTTTGTAGCTTATAATTGTTATATTTGCTCATATAGGAGTTTCAGTCTTCTTCTCTCTCTTTTAATCACCTTGTAAAGGTTTGTTGGTGAGCCTGTAAAACCAACGGTGTAGGTTTATTGGTGAACCCGTAAAACCAATTGTGAAGGTTCGTTGGTAAGCCCGTAAAACAACATAGATTTTTGGTGATCCCGGAAAACCAAAGTGTAAAGGTTTTTGGATTGTGAGCCCGGAAAACAATCCAACTGTAATCCGCGGGATTATAGTGAATTCCCAAGGGGTCGCTTGGGGAGTGGACGTAGGTGCTTAGGAGAGCACCGAACCACTATACTTCTTGTGTGTTTGCATTGTATAGGTTTTAACTTCACTCACTTATCGATTGACTAAATTAAGATAGTAAAAATTTAGAGAAACCAATTCATCCCCCCCCCTCTTGGCTTATCACCTTGGGCAACAAGTGGTATCAGAGCAAGGTGCTCACATAGTATTTGTTGATCTCACAATCAAGAGACAAAGATCATGACAACCCAAGTAGGATATTCTATGAGTGAGGGGGCAATCCACAAATAGACCTCCTCAGTTAATGGCTCAATACACATACTGAAAAAGCTAGGATGAGGATATTCATTCAAGCTCTAGACTATGAATTATGGAATATCATAACTAGAGGACCACACACACCCACAATTAGTATAGAGGGCACACTCATTCCCAAACCAGAAATGGATTGGAATGAGGGTGATAGAAGACTAGCACAACTAAATGCAAAAGCAATAAATGTACTTTACTGTTCACTAGATGTAAGTGAATTCAATAGAAATCTACATGCATCTTTGCGAAAGAAATTTGGGGATAAACTAGAGGTCACACATGAAGGAACTAATCAAGTCAAGGAGTCAAAAATAAACATATTAATTCATAGGTATGAGTTGTTTAAAATTGAGTCCACTGAGTCCATAACTGAAATGTTTACTCGATTCACAGAAATCATAAATGGACTAAAAAGTTTAGAAAAGTCTATATACTAACTCTGATTAGTGCGAAAAAATCTCAGATCTCTACCAAGAGTTTGGGAGGCCAAAGTAACAGCAATTCAAGAAGCAAAGGACCTCAATACATTGCAATTGGAAGAACTTCTAGGATCACTCATGACCCATGAGTTGACCATGCGGCAAAATTCAGAAGATGAGGTCAAGAAAAGAAAGACCATTGCCTTAAAGTCTACCACTCCAAAACAGGAAACTGAATCGGAAGAATCTGATGATGAGGAGGAATTTGATGAAGAAGAATGGCTATGCTTGGAAGAAAATTTAGAAAATTTATGAGAGGAAAGAAGAAATTTCATAAAAAGAAGCCTTCTTCAAAGGTAGCTCAAGCAAAGAAAAAGGTAAGGACAAAGAAAAGAAAAAGAAAACACCAATTTGCTATGAGTGCAACAAGCCCGGGCATTTCAAGATAGATTGTCCGGGAAGGTGGAATGGCAGAAACCAAGAGAAGAACTTCATGGCTGAATGGAGTGAAAGTGAGGAGTCAAGTTCGGCAAGAAGATCAACAAGAGACGGCCCAAATCATGTCATATGGCCAATGACGATGAGGTATTCTGAACTTGAATGTGATTTACTGTTGAAGAATTACATGATGCATTTTAGAACTCATGGAAGAACACAAAAAATCAATAAAAAAAAGTTCTAAATGAACATCTCTCAAAGATAAGCAGAAAATATCTAATGACTCTGAAACATTAAGTAGGAGATTCACAAATGAAACTAAGAATTTAATTGCTGAAAATATCAAGCTAAAAGAAGATGCAGAAAAATACAAATCCTTATTGGACAAGTTTACAACTTAGTTCAACTAAACTAAATATGATTCTTGATAGTCAAAAGCAGTATATGATAAGGCTGGTTTGGGATATAAAATAAATAGGAAACAAAAATACTTAAAGAACATATTGTAAAAGCCAAAAATGAAAATATAATTTGTCATTGCTGCAATAAATTAGACATAAAGCATATGAATGTAACTATAGAAAGTCTAGCTACAACAAATTGAGTAATAATTACAAGCGTAAATATAAGAAAGTTTGGGTTCCAAAAGGAACATCAAGTACTAATCCTAAAGGACCCAACTTAGTTTGGGTACCTAAAGCATACTCTTGATCTTGATTGCAGGGGTGTCTTGCAGCTAATAAGGTGGATAAACGATGGTATCTAGATAGTGGCTGTTCAAGACACATGACAGGTGACGTAGAATAATTTGTCACCTTGGAATCTAAGAAGGGTGGAGTAGTAACCTATAGAGACAATGGAAAAGGATTTATCATTGGAAAGGGTAAAATTTTATTACTCCATCTACCTTTATAGAAAATGTCTTATTAGTTAATGGTTTGAAACATAACCTACTTAGCATAAGTCAATTTTGTGATAAAGGTTTTAAAGTCACATTTGAAGCCTCAGTATGCATTGTCACGCCCCGGACCCGGATCCGTGACACGGCCGTGCTATTGCCGACTACCGCCCACAATAGCACGCAGCCTTATACCTGGGTAACAGGGTAGTCAAACCAACCAAATCTTTTCATATGAAAGCATTCTTAATACAACATGCTGGTCAGTACCCAAATACAGAGCTTCTATGTAGTTTATGTACACAAAAGTATACTTGCTTTACCCCAAAAGAAAGAAGCCCTGATACCAAATTAACGTGTCTCTGGCAGCTATCAGTGATCTGAAAGAAAAAGTAAATGAACGGATATGAGCTACACGGCTCAGTAAGTAATCATACATAATCTTACCGGATCGAACATAACGGTAACCATGTTTATGCAGGGTTTGAGAAGCTGACATGCATATTTATCTAATCATCATCATGGCATAATATGTATGCCAATTTAAAGGAGATAGCGGTTATAGCAAAATACAACATTTCATAAGGATATATTCAAAAAACCCGTTGTAAAACAATGTATGCTTTGGCCAAGCACGTTCATAAATGTCACGGCCCGCCTGCGCAGGGCACGTGACTATCGGGCCCACATGAGGGGTAAACACGGGGCTCTCCTGCCAGATGTTGGCCGGTTTCGGGGCTTCACGCAAGCGTCCTTCACCCCTCACCGATTTTGCTTCTCCCCAAAAACACATCTGCAGGATTTGGAAGCACCCGCCTCATATACCCAATCTCTGAAACGAGCCTCATGATCATGCTTCAAATATCATTTTCATAAAGTATGCAATTTAAACAAAGCAGTATTGTAAATCACAAAATTTCATAAAACATGCACATGAAACCGTGCCCCCGGCATACCGTGGTCATGCTCTTAAATGCTACTGCGAAGTCATTCTTGGCCACTGGCGGGACCGGCTCAGTTATTAGGCGGCCACTGGCGGGGCTGGCTCAGTCATTCTCGGGCCACTGGCAAGGGGCTCAGTACATTGGGGTCAGTAGCTCTTAAGAGTTCATAAATAATGCTCGCGTATAGGTCAGTACCTCATAGATGCTACGGCGAATTGTTTAATGGTCACTGGCGGGGCCTGCTCAGTTATTAGTCGGCCACTGGCGGGGCTGGCTCAGTCATTATCCGGCCACTGGCAAGGCCGGCTCAGTTGCATTCGGCCCGTAGCATTAGTAGTTCCTTAGGTACCCCCTTACAAGCAATATGCAGCTAGAGCAAATCATATTACTCTTTACACTCATGCTAAGAAAAATCATAACATGGAACTCCATTCCATTTTGCATGATCACAAGAGCTATGAAAACATAATATGTGCACAACTATGAATCATGTGACTGACATGTACCACTCATGTTTCATATTTCATAACTCATATCTTAGCAATGTATCGTAATCCCCAGTATTTTGTAGGCATAACGGAATATAAAACATATATCATCATATCTTGTATAACTAGAGCATGTCAGATACACATATCATTCTTAGCCTACATACATGCATAACCATTGTTAAATTTCATGTATGATCCCATAAAGATTAGGGCAGGTTACTTACATTCTTCACTAATCATGCATACAATTCAAATTGTATAAAAACACTGGTTCATCTTATAAAATGTTAATACAGGATCTACGATAAGATTAAGGCAGATTACTTACTTCAATTCGCTTTCCCAAATTGCTCAAGTCCAGGTGACAGATCCTTAATCACCTAAATCATGTCATAATAACAATATGTATTTCCTTTTCTACCTGAAATTTAGCCCAAGCCTAATTCCTCTGTATTGGGGTCTTGGCTGGGCTCATAAGTCTTAATTGGCCTTCCGATTGGCCACTAAGCTTAATTCCCAGCTTAATTGGGTTTAATTTCGGGTTTAGGGTCACTGTGACCCGTTTGGGCCTGAGTCCGGGTCAATCCGGAATCAATTTGGCCCCCAAATTAATTACATTGGCTTGAATTGGGCTTAACGTGTTTCGGATCCGAACCCGATTCCGGTCCGTTAACCCACTCTTTTCTTTTCTCTTCTCATTTTCTTTCTTTTCTTTTCTTTTTCTTTTCTTTTCTTTTTTTTTTTTTTTTGTTTCTCTTTTTCTTTCTTTTCTTTTTCTTTTTCTTTTCCTTTTTCTTTCCTTTTCTTCTCTTCTCCTTTTCTTTTCTTCTCCTTCCCGAAGCTTCCTCTCCTCCCTTCTTCTTTCATCCCGATCTCCCCTTCCTCTTTCTCCCGACGATGGGAGCACGACGAGCGGAAGGGAGGTCGATGGTCTCCTCCTCACGGGGAGGGGGTCGGACCGCGATCGGCGACGCCCGCAGCCGAGCTCTCGGCTTCTTCGGTCGAGCCCTGCGGCCGAGCTCTCGGCTTCCCCGGCCGAGCCCGCACCGGCGACGCTCACGGGCCGTACACGGGCAAGTCCCCTCCTCCTCTCCTTTTTCTCTCTCTCCTTGGTTCCGATCGGAAGCCCTAGCCATTTCGGCCGATCCTCCGGTCTTCTTCTTCTCCTCCGGCCGGAATCTACGGCCTCTTCCTCCTCTCTCTCTTTCTTTCTTTCTTTCTTTTGCTTTGGTCCTTCCCTCCGGCACCACCCCATATTCTCCTCTCTCACTCCCAAACCCTCTCTCTCCTCTCTCCATTCTTCCCCTGTGAAGGAAGAAGGGGGGTTTGGGAGGGCCGAGCCACAGTCGGCGGTGCCATGGCCGAGCTCGCGGCGTCCACAGCCGCGCCTGCGGCTGAGCCCACGGCCGGCGCCTGCGGCGGCCCTCTCTTCTCCCACGGGGAAGAGATGCCGGGAGAAAGCCGGCGGCACTGCGGGATGCCCGCAGCCGCTCCCCTTGGTCTGCCATCAATCCCCTTCCTCCCTTCTTCTTTGTTTCTTTGTTGTCTTGCACAAAACAGGGGGAGAGAAGGAAGGGGGCTTACCTGGCTTTTTGCCCTTCCTCTTGGAGCTTCAGGGTTCCTTCGCCTTCGGCTCCAGGGCTTCGGCTCTCTCTCCCGTTCAGTGTTCTTGGGGGTCTGTGACTTAGGGTTGCCGGCAGAGGCTTAAATCATTTGTTATAGGATGAAACCCCCCTCTGAGAGGTCCCATCCTCTCTTTTCCTCCATACTTAGGGACTGGCCGCCGCCCCCCCTGTCTCCGGCGCGCCGGCCAACGGCTGCCAGCAGGGGGTGCGGTAACCCCTCCCTGTCGGTCTATCCCTTCGTTTTTTTTTTTTTTTTTTAAACATTATAACAGCACCGCCCACAGTGAAATTTGGGCCCAAACCTTAACTGGCCTATTCCTTATTGGGCCTAGTAGGTTCTGGGCCGGACATTACATGCATAATCACAAATTCTAAAGATAACAGCATCGTACTTGTAGGGCAAAGGCAAAGAAATATTTACATGGTAGATCTTCATGAATTAGGCAAGAAAAATGGATTTATGTTTAATTACTAATGAAGAAAAGAAAAATGAAACAAGTTGGCTTTGGCATCGTAGACTAGGACATGCTAGTATGGACTTAATATCAAAACTAGTCAAGAAGGAATTAATAAAAGATGTGCCAAAATTGATCTTTGAAAAGGACAAAATCTGTGGACCATGCTCATTAGGTAAGCAAACAAAATCATCCTTCAAATCAAAGAATGTAGTATCAACCACTAGGCCTTTTGAACTCATACACATGGATCTATTTGGACCCACTAGAACCGCAAGTCTAGGAGGGAAGAAGTATGGACTAGTTATAGTAGATGATTTTTCAAGATATACATGGGTTTCATTTCTTACACATAAGAATGAAGCATTTTCAGCATTCTTAAAATATTATAAGAATATCATGACTGAAAAGAAGCTCACCTTAATAGCAATTCGAAGTGATCATGAAACTGAATTTGAAAATCAATACTTTGAAGAATTTTGTAATGAAAATGGTATCTCACATCAATTTTCAGCACCTAGAACGCCTCAACAAAATGGGATTGTTGAAAGAAAAAATAGGACCTTGGCAGAAATGGCACGCACAATGTTGTGCGAGTCAAGTCTTCCAAAGTACTTTTGGGCTGAAGCTATAAGTACTGCTTGCCATATTCTAAATCGGATTTTAATACGACCTATAACCAAGAAAGCTCCTTATGAACTTTGGAAGAATAAGAAACCAACTGCTAAATATCTTAAAAGTATTTGGATGTAGATGTTTTCATTTTAAATAATGGCAAGGAGGATCTAAGTAAATTTGATGCCAAGTCAGATGAAGGTATCTTCTTAGGATACTCTACATCTAGCAGGGCATACAGAGTATTCAACAAAAGAACTCTTGTAGTTGAAGAGTCAGTTAATATCATTTTTGATGAGTCTGATAGTGAGTCTCCTAGGAGAGAAATATTCTTGATGATGATGGCAGGATTATTGACTTTGAAAAATTGAATCTTGATGACGTGCCAAATTCAAGAGATGGAAAATTGATTGCGTGCCACCACAATCTCAAGACTTGGCAAAGAAATGGAGGTATGCATATGGACACCCTAAAAACTTAATCATTGGTGATCCATCTCAAGGGGTAAGAACTTGATCCTCTCTTAGAAATTTAAATGATTATCTTGCTTTTGTTTCACAATTGGAACCTAAGACTTATGAAGAAGCTGAAAAAGACACCAATTGGATAAATGCTATGCAAGAAGAAATAAATCAATTCAAAAGAAGTAATGTATGGACATTAACTGAAAGACCAAAGCATAACTCTGTAATTGGAACAAAATGGATCTTCAGAAATAAATTAGATGAAAATGGGGTAGTCATAAGAAATAAAGCTAGACTTGTAGCTAAGGGATACAATCAAGAAGAAGGGATAGATTTTGAGGAAATATTTGCTTCCGTGGCTAGATTAGAAGCAATTAGATTACTTCTAGCTTTTGCATATTTCATGGATTTCAAATTGTATCAAATGGATGTAAAAAGTGCCTTCTTAAACGGTTTTATAGAGAAAGAAGTATATGTAGAGCAACCTCCTGGTTTTGAGAATCATGAATTGCCCAAATCATGTGTTTAGATTACATAAGGCATTATATGGATTAAAACAAGCACCTAGGGCTTGGTATAATCGACTAAGCAAATTTCTACTGAATAATGATTTCAGTAGAGAAAATGTAGATAAAACACTTTTTCTCAAAAGGAAAGACAAAAAATCTGCTAGTGGTACAAATATATGTAGATGACATAATCTTGGTGCCACAAATGATAATCTTTGCAAAGAGTTTGCTAATCTAATGCAAGGAGAATTCGAGATGAGTATGATGGAAGAACTAAACTTTTTTCTCGGATTACAAATCAAGCAAACTAAGGAACGTATCTTCATTCATCAAACTAAATACACAAAGAAAATATTAAAGAAGTTTGAGAATGAAAATCACAAGGGAATAGGCACCCCAATGAATCCCACTAATAAACTAAACAAAGATGAAAAAGAAAAAAGTATAGAAATAAAGCTTTATAGAGGCTTAATTGGATCCTTGCTTTACCTTACTACTAGTAGGGCCAGACATAGTGTTTAGTGTGGGAATTTGTGCCAGATACCAATCAGATCCTAAGGAGTCACATCTAAGTGCTGTTAAAAGAATCCTTAGATATTTGAGAGGAACTGCAAACATAGGATTATGGTACTCGAGAGACTCATGTCTATATTTGCTTGCATATTCTGATGCAGATTTTGCTGGTTGCAAATTAGATAGGAAGAGCACTAGTGGAACATGTCAATTTTTAGGAAATAACTTAGTATCTTGGTTTAGCAAAAAGCATAATTCAGTAGCATTGTCAACAGCTGAAGCCGAATATATAGCTGCCGGCAGTTGCTGTGCTCAAGTACTTTGGCTCAAGCAACAACTAGAGGACTATGGAATTAAACTAGATAACATTCCTATAAAGTGTGATAACACTAGTACCATTAACCTTACCAAGAATCCAGTTCAGCACTCTAAAGCCAAACATATTGAAATAAGGTATCATTTTATTAGAGATCATATTCAAAATAGAAATATATGTATTGAGCATGTGTGTACCGAGAAACAATTGGCTGACATATTCACAAAACCTTTGAGTGAAGACAGGTTTTGCATGCTTAGGAGGGAATTAGGTATATGTGATCCCTTTGATTGAGGAGATATAAGAAGGAGCAAGTAGTCTCATGATACTCTCCTCCCATTTCGAAAAACCCATGAAACATTAGTCAAACTAGTCATCTATAGATTTCTTACTCATGTATCATTGTTCCAGTAAGAATTTGTAAGGATTGGAGGAAAGAAAGAATTTTAAAAAGAAAAGGAAGAGAAAGAAAATTTTCTCAACTAGGGTCGACCCAAACCAGAATGGGGTCGACCCAACGTTGAGTCGACCCAAAAAAAATCTGGGGTCGACCCAACGACGGGACCCCACTTTTAAAAGGGGGACCCGTGAGCGACATTAGGGCACTGTTTCATCTTATCCTCTTTCTAAAACTCTATTTCCCACTCTCCAATCTCTTCCAATCATCTCCAAACAGAAGAAGGAAGTTTTCCCAAGCCGTTAGATCAAGATCTTGAAGGAATGGGACCCAAGCGAGCCGTAGCCAAGCGATCCGGGAGAGTTTCACGGACCACCCGTGTTGAAAGAAATGCTAGAGAGTCTTCTACAGTGCCTCCACAAGGTGAGACACGTGTAGAGCCTCCTCCTCCTCCCTCCCCTTCAGTCCAACTTGCAAAATATGTGGGGAGACCGGTTACCACGGGAAGAAGGATCCACTCCGAGTTCTTGGATCAAGAAGGATTCCGGTTGGGTGATTGGATCCGAAGGCAAGGATGGGAGTATCTTTGCTCCCTAGATGTGGTGATCTACTCTGGGTTGGTTCGTGAGTTCTATGCCTTCCTGAAAGTTGGAATGGGAGGGCTTATATCTGAAGTCCGAGGAGTAAGGGTTAGGGTTTCAGAAGAAAGCTTGAGTGAGTTGCTTCATTTCCCCTGCGAAGGAGCTACACCGGAAAAACCTGAAAACAAGTTGAGAGCTCTACAATTGATCCTTGAGAACGATGATTTCGACTATTCCGAAAATATGATAGCAAGCTCCCTTTCAGCTGAGATGAGGTTGTTGCACAACTTCATAGGTCGGATTTTATTTTCGAAGAGTGGAAGATTTGATCTCATTTCTGAGCGAGACTTGGTCATTATGGAGCACATTATTCAGGGCATTCTCCTGAACCTCTCAGCTATGATGATCAGACAGATGAAAAGGTTATATGCAATTCGAGAGTCTCCTTGCCCTATGGTATGATACTCACCCTGGTCTTCCGACAGCATGACATATCAGTAGAGGGAAAGATCTCCAGGCATCTACTATTTACTGACACGTACACTGCACGATCCCTTATTCGCATGGGTTATGAGAAGGTGAACGGGCAGTGGGTGCGTGCGGGAGCTGGGATACATGCACCAGAGGGTGATGCACCAGAAGGTGATGCACCAGAGATTGGAGACCCCATCCCTGAGGATGAGGAGCCTGCGGATCATCCTACAGCACCTTCAGAGGCTGGACCTTCGTCATCCACACCTACGGGATGTACAGAGGAGTTTTGGAGTAGGATGACTGAGCTTGTATCAGCTCAGGTGAGGACTCTCTCTGATGGGATATGGAGCAGGATGGATAGCATGACTGCTGAGATTAGCGATCTCAGAGAGCAGGTAGGAGCATTACGGAGAGAGAGAGAGGGGCTCATGGTCCATCTGTGCCCCGAGCAGCTGAGTCAGAGGTATCGGCACAGAGTCATCCAGCTCAGCGAGGTCCACACCAGACTCAGTCCTATCAGGCTCGACCTCCCCTCGCTACTTATGCTAGGAGGATGAGGACTAGATCACAGCCATTAGATACCCCCTAGGCTGATGTTAGCACCTTGATTAGTGCCTAGGATTTATCTAGTTCTCATATGTATTTTGTGTTGATCATGTACTTTGCACTTTGATTGAAAAACATTGTATTTTTGGTATTAATATACTACAATGTTCCATGTTTGATCAGTAAAATCTGAATGTTTATTATTTACTGTGTCTACTTATCTATTGCCATGCACCTATTTGATGATAACAAAAAGGGGGAGAAGTAAGGAAAGAAATAAGTTGATAAACAAGATTGAAAATGATAATAGGAAAGATTATACACTTAAGGGGGAGTAATATGTAACAATGAAAAGGTTAAAGTCTCAAATTGAAATCAAATTTCAAAATTTGGCACGTACTTCTCATACCTTGATACATAATCTGAAACTCTTGTTTTATCTCAAATTTTTGAAGTTTCATCTTTAACCAAATATAAAAGAAAGGGGGAGTAAATCAAAAAGTTCAAATTGGCAATATTTGGATGAAAAAGGGGGAGACTTCACTCTCAAATTTGAAAAGCTGAAATTCAGCAACTTGAGCTCTTCTAAAAACGGATTTTAACTTAAGTAACAATCTGCTCATACTCAATATTTTGTAATCATCAAAAAGGGGAAGATTGAGGATGATAGTAGTATTTTGATGATTAACTCAACCATTGAAGGAATATCTAATTAAATTTTACAAGGTAATATGATACATCATTACTAAGTTCGTCACTCTCGGTACATAAGTAGAATGAGATCAAGATGTATTTCAATGATTAATAATAAGTAAAATTTGCTTGAAGAATGATAGTGAATTCTAAATTCTAATTCGGCAAAGTTTCAAGTAAAACGTACTCTCAAGGAGATGATAGTAATTTTCAATGTTAAGAGTATATAGCACCACCATGACATATATTCAAAATTGCTTAAAAAATATTTCATTGATTATATGGATGAATCTAACCCTAAGTTGCAGCAAAGTGTGGAATGAGTCGACCCCAAGATTGGTGGAGTCGACCCTGGCACATCAAGGAACCATCTGGCACACTTCTGCAAAAATGGCACGGATGAACAGTACTTGGGTCGACCCAAGTAAAGGCGGAGTCGACCCCATCTTCAAGCCTCAAGAAAACAGTTCTCTGGAATTCCTGAGAGGGTCGACCCAAATGGAATTTGAGTCGACCCAACCTTGAGTCGACCCCAACTGAACATGAGTCGACCCAAAGGCTATGTCATTCAAAAATCGGTTCTCTGGAATCCCTGAGAGGGTCGACCCAAGTGGAAATTGAGTCGACCCAACTGATCCTTGAGTCGACCCAAAAAGAGTTGAGTCGACCCAAGTGAAGGAAGGCTGAAATACAAGGTTCTGTGTTTCCTGAGAGGGTCGACCCCAATGTTGCATGAGTCGACCCAAGTGAAAGTTGGGTCAACCCAGTGAAAGTTGAGTCGACCCCAAGTCTGATGAACAGTGGGTTGAGTCGACCCCAGAAAAGTTTGGGTCGACCCAAGCACGGACACAAGCATAACGGCTAGTTCTGCTTAAGTACTTTTTGTCCTCCCAACAGCAAGTAACGGCTAGTTTTTGAAATCTGACCAATGGGGGATGTCCAATGGATGAGAACAACTATTTAAAGGGACACTATTCATCAGAGAAAAGATCCTTTTGCAAAATATCAAAACTTACACAAGAAAGACAAGAGCCCTAACTTTCTTTATTCAAGTGCTTCACTCAAGAGTCAAAAGAAAGTGGTTGAGCAGATTCCAAGAGACATTAAGAGCTCCATCCATCCTTGAAGAGTGAAGCATTCTTGACAAAGAAGAGAGAAGTCTCATCAAGCGATAACTATATTCTAAACTCTTCTTTGTAGCTTATAATTGTTATATTTGCTCATATAGGAGTTTCAATCTTCTTCTTCTCTTTTAATCACCTTGTAAAGATTTGTTGGTGAGCCCGTAAAACCAACGGTGTAGGTTTATTGGTGAACCCGTAAAACCAATTGTGAAGGTTCGTTAGTGAGCCCGTAAAACCAACATAGATTTTTGGTGATCCCGGAAAACCAAAGTGTAAAGGTTTTTGGATTGTGAACCCGGAAAACAATCCAACTGTAATCCGCGGGATTATAGTGAATTCCCAAGGGGTCGCTTGGGGAGTGGACGTAGGTGCTTAGGAGAGCACCGAACCACTATACTTCTTGTGTGTTTGCATTGTGTATTGGTTTTAACTTCACTCACTTATCGATTGACTAAATTAAGATAGTAAAAATTTAAAGAAACCAATTCACCCCCCCTCCCCCCTCCCCCTCTTGGCTTGTCACCTTGGGCAACAATCTGGTTGTGCAAACCTTGATTTGAGTTTGTTCCACACCTCCTTTGCAGACTTGATAAATAGAACATTGGAGGCAATTTCCTTCAAAATAGAATTTAAGATCCAGGTAAGAATGAGGTTGTTGCATCTCAGCCAAGGGACATATAGAGGATCTGTAATTTCTGGAGTGGGAATACTTCCATCAAGAAAACTAAGCTTGTTCTTGATAGAAATGGCTAGAGAGAAGGATCGGCTCTATGAGAGGTAGTTTAAACTAGTCAATGGAGGTGTTACCACTAGGGTATTGGCATTATCGCTATGGTGAAGAAAGAAGGGACTATTCGGATCTTCAGAAGGAAAAGAACTAGAAGCAAAGGGATTCGAAGGAACAATTGAATATGTGGTACGGGGATTTTCAGCCATCTAGGAGAAATAGAATGTGATAATGATAACGCAGAGATGTAGAGGATGAGAGGATTGTAAGTCGCAAGCCCCGCTCTGATACCATGTTAAGTTTTAGAACAGAGGAGGAGGAAAAGTTTCAGAAACGAAAGTTCAGAGAGTGAAAGTAAAGTTTCAATGAGAGAAATACATTGAAATAGAGAAATATAGAGAGAAAGAAACAGAGCAAGAGAGAATAAACAACGGATTTGTGAATGGTTAATTCATTCCTTCTGTATGTTTTGTACACAGATGTATCCATATATATAGCATGTCTGTAGCATTACAAAGGAATCAAATAACCAACTTTGTACAATTGAATCAAAAAAATAAAAAGTCAAATCCTAACTCATTCTGTTGTGTCTCCATGTAGAGCAGCAGGAGGAATATTCTCCCTTTGCGCCATGATGGATCTCAGAGCATCATCCTTGCCGAATGTGAGGATGATGTGCCGATTCACCTGAGCTATTGGTTTTTCAAACTTTGAGAATTGTTCCATCTTCTTTATGACTATCTTTATTAGTAGTACAGGGCAATTTATATGAAGGCTTATGAGCATATCATTCAGCCAGTTCCTGGTATGCAGCAATGCGCCCACACTCCACTTGAATTGTTGCTCGCCCATCATGATCTGCAATGCAGCCAACTCTATTATCATGATACATTTGATTAATTTATGGTGGTGCTTGTAGGTTTCACCTAGTCAAAAACATACTGGATCCAGAGCATTGGAGAAGTGCCTCCACCTACGCATGGGATTTAGACCTCCTCTCAAGGAGATGCAAGGCAATTGCCTCTTCTCCCCTCACAACAAAATGACAAAAGGATTGTGTATAGGAGCGTTGAATTGACAGGTTTTGTTGATGTGAATGAATGTGAAATAAATGCTTTCGTTGACATTATGGTGTCCGAACCAATGTTAAGCACTTATTTATTGGTGTGAATGAGGCAGGAAATGTTTTTGGTTTTGTTAAGCACATATTGTGATGTGAATGCAATCTGCCATTCAATTTTTTTCCTGAGTCGGTGTCGGTTCATTTATAGGAGAATTACGTTTCAAAAATGCCAGATTCAGTTCAATGCCAGGTTCCAGTTCTATTATGCATTGTGGAGCCTTTCTTCAACTAATTCCAAAGTCCTGGATCAGTTATGTATAAATTCCAGTTTGAAAGATTTGAAGCTGCTTTGCATTGTCAACTTGCAATTCAAGTGTTCTTCCTCCTTTGATTTTCAGTTCATTGTCAGCTCTCAATTCCACTTCCATGCATATCAAGCATGCCAGGTTTTTGTTTGTGAACATGTTTGTGTTAGCCTAGATGCACAAATATAATTGATAAATTAAATATTTCTAATATTCAAAAACAATAAATAAGAAGAATAAACTAGCAAATAATTAACTTGACAATATAATAATAAAATGAAGAAAGAGAGAGAAGATGTCCTGTGGATCGAAGCACACTGATGCGTTGTCCCAGAAAAGTTTATGCCCCCCATGCACGGGTCTGCTGGCACAGATCTCCTAGAGATACGACGACCCAATACAGAACCACGTCTTCCCCGTCAGTGCGCCTCCAGGGAAACAAGAAGAGCACGTTCACGCTTGCAGATACCTCAAAAGAAACTTAGAAAAATTATGAGGAAAAAAAAAATTATTTTTTTTCTCCCCAATGATCCCTCGAGCCCTTTTATCTAGACTCTTAGAATAGGAAGAAGACAAAATTTTGATTGTCTTTGAAATGATCCCTATAGCCCTTTATATAGGCTCAGGCATGTCAAAAGAAGAAGATTCCCCTCCCATGGATTGATGACATGTCTTCTTGTGCTTCTTTGATTCTTCGGCTTATTGCATCTTGGCCGTTCATGCTTCCTTCCTTCTTCGAGGGGCCTTTCCATTCTTGGTCTTGCGCTGGATGCATGACACTTGTCATGGTTTGCTTTCTTTGGAAATTTTTCCATGTTTGCTCTCTTGCTTGTGCATGGATGCTTGCCACTTAGCCATTGACTAATTTAGTTTTCAAAATTTTAAAATATTTAATTTAATTCAACAATCCCCCACATAAATTAAATATTTAAAAAAATTTAAAATCAAAATAAAATTAAAAAAAATTAAAATAAAATGCTGAATATCTTATATTATGTAATAGGTGTAGGCACCTTTCGGTTTGAATCTTCACTTAGTGACAATTGATTACCTCTGTGGAGCCAAGGTGGACTATGCCTTGAACCTTGGTCCATGGCTCAGATTTCATCAACAGCACACATAATATAGCGTGAACATGCTCGAAACGGGTTTGCACTTTATGGCCATGCGCAGGTATCTCTTCATGTGTGTTATTAGGAAACAGCCCACTTTCCACAGTCGCGACCTCACGACTACACGCATATAGGTGAATCCTAAAAAGGGTGCGAGCAAGTAGGTACCCTGCCTCATGGGTCTCGGATTCATTAAGAGTAAAAACTCAACCTAACCCTTGCTTTTTATAAGCACTGTTGCCCTAGGGATGGGAAAAATAAATAGTGCTCCTCATTAGTCACCTATCTAGCTTGTTTCTACCCATTGAACCTTTTTAGATTGGGTTACCACCGTGGTGACTTTACTTATAGGCTTAGCCCATCTCCCTCGATAACTCTAGAACCACTGTTCTAGACAATCCTTTGGTAAGCTGATTAGCTAGATTCTTTTCGGATCTTACAAAATTTAGTGCAATCAAGTTATTCTTTAATTTATATCTCAATGATTTATGGCGCACTTTCAAGTGCCTATTCATTTTTACATTTGCATTCTCTTGATTGCATTTATATATAATAGATCTGCAGTCACAATGAATAGATACAGAAGGTAATGGTGAAGTCACAAGAGGTAAATCTATCAGTAGATCTCTAAGCCACTCGGCCTCAATGCTAGTGGTATCTAGGGCAATCATTTCAGATTCCATGGTGCTCCTAGCCACTACAGTTTGTTTGGTAGACTTCCATGATACAGCTGCACCTCTTAAAAGAAAGACAAAACCAGTGGTGAATTTGGTGTCAACTGTATCACTGATCCAGTTGGCATCACTATAGCGTTCCAGAACAACAGAATAACCACAATAGTGTAATCCCAGAGATATGGTACCCTTAAGATACCTAAGAATTCTTTCTAGAGCAGTCCAATGATCATTATTAGGATTGTGAGTATATCTACTCAGTCGGTTCACAAAGTATTCAATATCAAGTCTGGTATAATTTGCAAAAAATTCTAAAAAACCAATGATCCGGGCATACAAGCTTTGATTGACTGGATCACCTAAGTTCTTCTTTAGATGAAGAGATGGATTATAGGGAGTAGATATAGGATGACAATCAGAGTAGTGAAACTTTTTAAGAATATTCTCCACATAGTGGCTTTGGGACAAAGTTATTCCATCTTCATTCCTCATGATTTTAGTATTAAGGATTAGGTCTGCTTCTCCTAAATCTTTTATGTCAAATTTTAGAGATAAAAATTGTTTTACTTCATTAATAATTTCTAAGTCTATTCTAAAAATTAGGATATCATCTACATATGAACATAAGATTATAATTTTGTTATTCTTCTTTTTATAATATACACATTCATCTGTGTTATTAATTTTAAATCCATTAGTTACGATTATTTCATCAAATTTAAGTTGCCATTGTTTGGGGGCTTGTTTTAAACCATAAAGAATCTAATCAACCTACATACCTTTTTCTCTTGATCTGGGACAATGAAACCTTCGGGTTGGTTCATGTAGATCTCTTCATCTAGGTCCCCATTCAAGAAAGCGGTTTTAACATCCATTTGATGTATAACCAGCTTATGAATGGAAGCCAATGCAACAAAAATCCTAATGGTAGTGATTCTAGCTACAGGGGCATAAACATCAAAGAAGTCAATTCCAGATTTTTAAGTAAAACCTTTGGCTACTAACCTAGTCTTATATTCGTCTACAGTTCCATCTGGCCTAAGTTTCTTCTTAAAGATCCATTTACACCCTATAGGTTTACTTCCTGGGGGTAGGTCCGCCAATTTTCAAGTGTGGTTTTGGATTATGGATTGCATTTTATTATCTATTGCTTCTTTCCATAAGAGGGCATCTAGAGATTTCAAGGCATCCTCTAAAGAAGTAGGAGAGTCTTCTATTAGGAATGTGTAGTAGTCTTCTCCAAAGTTCTTTTCAACTCTAGTTCTTTTACTTCTTCTAGGTTCAGTTTATTCTTCTTCTTTTCTAAATCTGGTTCTGCTAGAACTAGTCCCTAAATTATTATTGGTATTTATTTGATCACTTATCCTTGTTTTAAAAGGAAATATACTTTCAAAGTATATTGCATCTCTTGCTTTCATTATGGTGTTGTTATTAATTTCATTTATTTGAGAAAAAATCTATTAGCATTACTCTCAATTGCATATCCTATAAATATTGCATCTACTATTTTGGATCCAATTTCTTTCTTTTATTTTCTGAAATTTTTACTTTAGCTAAGCACCTCACACTTTTAAGTATTTTAGGTTAGGTTTCCTATGTTTCCAGATTTCATATGGAGTTTTATCATTATGTTTGAATGAAATTCTATTCAAGATATAAGATACAATTACTAGTGCTTTCTCCCAAAGATTTTCCGGTGCACCTGAACTAATTAACATACAATTAATCGTATCCATTAAGGTTCTATTCTTTCTCTCAGCTACTCCATTAGATTGGGGTGAATAAGAAGCTGTCACTTCATGAATTATCCTATGTTCTTCACAGAACTGGGTCAGCTCAAATGAGGCATATTCACCTCTTAAGATTTTAATCTTTTTATCTGGTTAGTTTTCAGCCTCTGTTTTATAGACTTTGATTTTTATTTAGGACCTCATTTTTAGCTTCAATAAGATAGAGGTGACAGTATCTAAAAAGGTCATCTATGAAAGTTACAAAATATTTGTTTTTATCCCTTGAGGTTCTTCCTAAGTCACATACATCACTATATATGAGTTCAAGGAGATCAAAATCTCTACTTACAGAATGAAAGGATGTTTTAGGTAATTTGGCCTCTACACATATCTCACATTTGTCATTATTTTTAAGTTATGATTTTGGGATTAAGTCAAGTGCATTAAAAATCAAATATAATGATCAAAGATATTTTCTCACAAAAGGTTTATGACTCTCTTATATAGACCTAAGACTCATATACCATACATGGCTTGTTGGCGGGATAATTGAAACTACTTCCTAATCAGCCATATGGGGTGAAATTCAAATTCAAATTCAAACTTCTCCCATGCAGGGCACATGCTGAAAATCAAATGGGGAAGGAGAGCAAATGGGTTAGACCCATTATTGACTTTAGTAGTACTCTCACCAATGGCAGAAATCAAGCCTAGGATGGTGAGCAAGAACCGTATTTGATTCCGCCACCTCCTAAAGTTTTGACCATCAAACTTTTCAGATTTAGCACTAACATTTTCAGATGTGTGGGAAGCCATTAATTTGTAGCTTAACACAATTTTGACACATGTAAAAATGAGAAGGGTATATATCAAATTATTACACCGATATCTAATTTGAACTTTAGATGTCTAATTGAAAAATCTAAAGAATAACAGCCAGATCAGCTTCAGATCGGTGGTGGAGCACTTGGCTCACTTAAGTACCAGCCTTTCTTAGGCATGTATGCCTTTTTGACAAGCTTTTCTTAGACACCGTTATTCAATAGATAATTTCACTAGATATTGTTCAATTTTATCCTAAGTACAATATTAAGCTAGCTCCTATAAATTAACCAATTTCTGAATTTTCGTTTGAATGGAATCTGGAAATTACTCCGTGAGAAGTCCAAATGGAGGTATTAATAAACCTCTTGGAGGTTAAGCAATCTAAAATTTTGCATGGAAAATTAAGTACTAAAGTAAAGCTAGCATAAATGTGTAACAGTTAAAATATAACAATTTACAATTATGCAGCAAAATATATAATAAATATTGCAATTTAAAAATCTAGTGCTAACAGTACATAAACTTTTTTAGATTGTTAGCCTAGACACACAAATATAATTGATAAATTAAATATTTCTAATATTCAAAAACAATAAATAAGAAGAATAAACTAGCAAATAATTAACTTGACAATATAATAATAAAATGAAGAAAGAGAGAGAAGATGGCCTGTGGATCGAAGCACGCTGATGCGTTGTCCCAGGAAAGTTTATGCCCCCCACGCACGGGTCTGCTGGCACAGATCTCCTAGAGATACGACGACCCAATACAGAACCACGTCTTCCCCGTCAGTGCGCCTCCAGGGAAGAAAGAAGAGCACGTTCACGCTTGCAGATACCTCAAAAGAAACTTAGAAAAATTATGAGGAGAAGAAAAATTTTCTTTATTTCTTTTCTCCCCAATGATCCCTAGAGTCCTTTTTATCTAGACTTTTGGAATAGGGAGAAGAGAAAATTTTGATTGTTTTTGAAATGATCCCTAGAGCCCTTTATATAGGCTCAGGCATGTCAAAAGAAGAAGATTCCCCTCCCGTGGATTGATAACGTGTCTTTTTGTGCTTCTTTGATTCTTCGGCTTATTGCATCTTGGCCGTTCATGCTTCCTTCCTTCTTTTGAGGGGCATTTCCATTCTTACTCTTGCGCTGGATGCATGACACTTGTCATGGTTTGCTTTCTTTGGGAATTTTTTCATGTTTGCTTTCTTGCTTGTGTACGGATGCTTGCCACTTGGCCGTTGATTAATTTAGTTTTCAAAATTTTAAAATATTTAATTTAATTCAACAGTTTGTGCTATATCATTGAATTGAATTGATGTGTGGACAGGTTTGTGCTGCAGCTCAGACCATCAAGTGCACAGCAAAAGGGTTGCAACAAGAAACAAAGCAACTTCATCTCAAACCATCTGGGGCATAACAAGAGGATTGCAACAGGGGACATGCAACTTCACAGCAGGAAACCCTAGTTGCAGAGAAGCCTGTGTATCCACCTTATGTATCCACCATTAAGAAGTTTCACCATTTGCCATTGGGATGAGGTGGAACATTGCATCACTTAATGGACTTAAGGGAGTTAATTGAATTTTTTTTTAACTAAGAGAGATGTAAGTGAAACTTCCTAAAAATATCCTGCAAATTTTGAAACGTAAAGTAGTTTTCCATCTTGTGATGTTAATTGGCCCCACTTACTGTACAAACTGCTGGTGAATTTTGACGATGTATCTCCAGCGTATAGAAAGTCCTTTAAAGCTTTCCAAGTAGCAATCTTCATTAGTCCCGTAAACTCTGCATGGAAACATGAAGTTCTTATGTAAAGTCAAAGTTAAAAGTTACGTGTAGGGAATCCAGAAATAAAATAATTTCATATTGCATAGGGTTTACACAAGTTGTAGGATCTTAGAGGTTGTAAGGAAAGGGTTGAAAAGAAACAGGTGTTTCTGTGACGAAGAGATGCATGGAAAATTGAGATCCAAAAGACCCATTAAGAAATGCCCTTCCAACGCTAGGAACATATGACCGCATATGCTCATAAACTTGACATTAAGATTTCCATTATGTTTTAAGAGTTAGACTGCATACTTCATATCAACTCCTTGAAAAAAAAACTTGACAATTGAAATTAACGATAGACTATCCAAATTTAAAATCCAAACAATTGAACGTAACGTAGACTACAAAAAGTATCTAGAAATCAAAATTCAATTACAATGTTAGAATTGGCATTATGTCAAGTCAAGCCCGATGACATCTCAATTTGTCACATCTAGAAATAAAGGGCTTCATAACCTGCTATTAAGTTCCTTATAAAAAGTGAATGATAGTTTGGATTTTTACATTTCCATCATCCCTCCAAAGAAACATAAATATATAATTTAAAACCAAATTTACATGCCATTATAGAACTAATTTTTGATACGTTGGATAATTATTTTAGCAAAAATTTTGTTGTTTTTCCTTTACAATGGCTATAAACCACTATTTCCCACAAGAATATACCCAGCCCAAATCACATTGGACGAAAAGTGCCCTTCAGGAGAAAATTGTTTCTGATGAGGCCATATTTAATTAGAGATGCCGGCATTATTGAAATATTGATTTTAGATGCAAACATGGTAGATAATATAATATGTGGTCCACCTCGGACATTGACCATCTTGATTAGTAGGACTCTCTTGCATGGTGCTAGAATAATGGGTCAGAGCATGCGCACCTCCTTCGTGGCAAATTATATTCTATACCATACACCATAAGGTACTTATGGTACTGCACCACACCAATCACATCTCTCGATTTCTGTAGGCTCCAAAATTGCCGCCTGCTCATCTCATTTTGATTTATCTTTATAGTGCACTACTTATATAATACATATGGTGTAGGATATAATTTCTCGTTCTCAACAGCTACTGCACCACAAGGATATTCTACAGCTACTCATCCTCCATGGTTAATATGGATGCAGACAAGTGATAACCGAAAGGCCGTCAGATACTAGAATGAGTTGTCTAAGATTCTTGCAAGATGTGACGTTACAAATAGAAAAGCCCCCACTGATTGCACAGGTATCTGTCACCAGGCGCACGAGAACGCCAACCGAAACCATGCCGAAGACCCGCGAGCTCGTGTGCCGTGTCCTCACAATCAAGCGGTTCTCGGACGCAAAGGAAGCCTCCATGCGTCACGTCCGCCCGAAACTTTCTCATGGTTATCCATTCCTTGCCGGTGCCGGCACCACCCATCCCTACATATATGCTTTCTAGTGCCCAGAAATTTGTGAACTGATTCCAGAAGGCTATAGATCTTGAGAGCATAATGGGCGGTTGTATGGGTAAGAGCAATCCGGTTCACCCTTTGGAGCCTCGAGGACTAGTTCGAAGCTTGCAGTCATCGAAAGGCTCGCACCGGATCAAGGTTCTGATGACAGCGAAGGAGTTCGAGGAGCTGGCCTCACAGAGGAGCGACGCTGAGATCGGGCAGCTAATCATCGAAGGATGCTTGAGAGGGAGGTGGCAGGCTACGCCCGTTGGTCATGCGTGCGGCAAGAGAGAGTCTGCCTTCTTGTCAAGGAGTTTGGAGCCAATCATGGAAGAGGAGCTCGGTTGATAACTTTGTTTGGGGCTTATTAGCAAACAGGGCGTACGGATTTCTCGCATATGCTCCAATTCTATCTTGAAGAAGGCTTTTCTTTCTTTCTTTCTTTTTTCTCCTTTTTTTCCTTTACATTTACATGTTCAAGAACAAGGTCCTTGATACAGGATCTGAGGATTAATGTTTAGAACCTAACTAAATAGCCTGAGCCATTTCTCAAAAATTCCAACAGCTGCATGGTACTATTATTCTCAGTTCTCTCTTGATCCTTTTTTGCAGTAGAGACCAAGAACACCAGAACGGATTCAAAACTAGGGTTGCAAATTTTATTGAATTCCTTTTGGTTCCATAACTGTTAAGCTTTAACCTATATGTGAATCATGACAGGTGGCAATTTCTGACCAATACCAGAATTCATTCAACATTAAGCATTGATGAGGTCAGCGATCAGCGATCGGTAACAATATTCTCACACTGATGAGGTCCCTAATCGTGAAATAGGTATATAAATTAATCCACAATGCCTGAGGAGAGGGTATTCTTCATAGATACGTAAAAATTTATCCAGGGAAAGTTCATGAACTTCAAAGCCGGTAGGTGTAGCAGGATGCAAGCTTTCCTTTCATAATCTATAGAAGTAATAGATGAGAAGCAACCAGAAAAGCTTCTTCCAGCAAGAACTCAAGGGTTATAGAGTCAGCAAGATTTTCGGACAACTGAAACAGTTTCTTTCATAGATATCCGGGGGATATTTGTTCCATTGCCTACTCATAAATGTCCAAAGCCTCGACGTCCCAACCAACTCTATGTGCCAGAAAAGAACAATCCATCCCCCTAGACATAGAAAGATATGCCAAAGGTACAAAACGTAAAAAAAAAATACATAGAAACAACTTATAAACCAAAAGAGATATACCTTAAAATTCCTTTATATTATGTGTATATATATAAGAGTGCTATCAGCCATGTCATGGACCTAAAAGTTTCAATGCATGGGTTGGCGAGGACCCCGTGGCCGCACAGGTGTCTTTGACGGGCTTACCCTAAATTGTTTACAAGGAGATGAGACTAAGACCGATGAAAAATGAAACATCCATAAATTCAAATAAGATACAAGAAAACATACCTTATCGGCAAGGATCCCAGTATCGAGCCACTTAAGTGGAGGGCACCAGTCGCACTCTCAGCCTGCAATGCAATTTTTAAATAATGTATTTTGGCATCAAATTTGTGTTTAAAATGCGTAAGAGAGACTGCACAATAGTTGAGCGGACTCTAGATCCAGGGGCCCAAATAAGCATTAAAGAAAAGGATTTCAAGCACTTTCACAAGATCAAATCAGTAGGCGGATAAGGAAGGCAGGAGGAGAAAAGGAGATGGCCTAGCAATGATAGATTGGAAAACTCTACACAGCTTCCAAATTTCATTGATGCTCAGGGTGCGAGAACATGAGAAAAAATTTAATCTGTATTCGATAAATCCAATAACTTATAAATACACAGAAAAGGCACAAATCAGATCATTTAGTATATGCCTTCAGCAATGAGCTCTAGATCCTTTTTCCACCCTCTGGCAAATGAACCAGGCCTCCATTCTTCTAGATTCTGAAACGAATACCTATTAAGGCAGATGTTGCATTATAGTAAGTTCTTAATATATCATTTATCATCAGTACCTTGTTTCTCATTCAACTGAATTTCTCCAATTTTTCCATAATTCTACCTAATTCTAATCTCTGACAGATCTGCCATCAGAACATCCAAATATTACAATAGAAATATGACAGGGTTAATCATGTTATGGAAACCATCTGATGTGTCCTAATTCTAATCTCTGACGGATCTGCCATCAGAACATCCAAATCTTACAATAGAAATATGACAGTGTTAATCATGGTATGGAAACCATCTTACAATAGAAATATGACAGTGTTAATCATGGTATGGAAACCATATGATGTGTAACAGTATCTAAGAAAGGTGACACATCAATGATATTTTAACTCTCATATCAATTTTCCTTAGTGAACTGAAAGCACCTAGCAACGAGCTCTAGATCCTTTTTCCACCCTCTGGCATATGAACTAGGCCTCCATTCTTCTAGATTCTGAAACGAGTACCTATTAAGGCAGATGTTGCATTATAGTAAGTTCTTAATATATCATTTATCATCAGTACCTTGTTTCTCATTCAACTGAATTTCTCCATTTTTTCCATAACTTTACCTAATTCTAATCTCTAACAGATCTGCCATCAGAACATCCAAATATTACAATAGAAATATGACTGTGTTAATCATGTTATCGAAACCATCTGATATACAACAGTATCTAAGAAAGGTGACACATCAATGATTTTTTAACTCTCATATCAATTTTCCTTAGGGAACTGAAAGCACCTAGTAACATACAGGTATAACACATCTAGTGAAAATCACTGGAGCACTACTACATGTCCACCAGAAGCTACCTGAAAAGAATGTAATTGCATCACATCCAGTTCACAAGGGTTGGGGTGTCTTTCAGGGTCAAGAAGGTCATTCTGCTGTCAGACGTTCACAGGAAACCAGGTTTACACCCTCCTCGGGTGACCTTTAGGGGGTCAAATGTCATTTTCTTCTCGCAATATACTGCAACTGGGAATATCTTGAAAGTTTTATATTTATTTTGGAATGATAAAATTTGCGGTGCATCAACTTATCGCATTAACAGCAATGGAACCCACTACATAATTATATGAAAAGTCTGCAATAGCTCAAAGTTCTTCATAGAACAGCATTTGAAAGCCACAAAACGAGCAGGTTAAATTCCATAAACATATCTCCAAACAAGGAAAGCAAAACCTGCAATATAGCATCCATATAATAAAGAACTAAAACCAAAGCCAATGTTTTAGTTTCTAACTAAATATGCACCAACCCAAGATCCAGGTTTAGAAAGATCTGGAGAATCCAACTGCATGTTACAAGTACAGAATGATTGGTTCCAAATGCACTCAGCACCACAAAGACCTTACAAAGTCACAGATATGGTTGAACACTGGCCACGCCTGGGATCGGCAGACTAGCCTGGTTTTAGAAATATCTGCAACTACATTTCCCAATTTTCAATTCTCATAATTACTCTAATTAGATTTCTTCCTTTGATGTTTAAACTATGGTAAGCCAGCATAAAAAGAATCCTAACATTACTGAACTTGAATACATGGGGGAAACTTTCCTTAAGTTGGAATTTCCATGATTTTATGTATGCAAGAATCCTGCATCCCCAAAATCCAAAAATGGTGATTTCTTCGCCAGAGCAAAATTCAAGCTTACCTAGATTAATAATGTAATATACCAAATAAATATACAACAATCATGATGAAGATATATTGGCACATAACTAATGTTAAAATCCTGTTAAAATTTATCCTATATCTAAAATCTTCAGCTGTAGCCACAACCATTAGCACATGCATTATAACCAAGGTATGCTGAACCGGCCCGTACCGGCCGGTTCAGCACGTACCGTACCGGTACCAGAGCCAACCGGTACGGTTCAGCTATGGAAAATGGTTCCAGCCCCTATTCCCGGTGCGCACTGATGCGAACCAGACCGGTTCGCACCAGTATGCGCGGGGCAGCGCGCCCGCATGCATGGGGAAGAAGAAGATGGAGAAAGAGTAAGAAAGAAGAGGAAGAAGATGAAGAAGAAGAGAAAGAGGAGAAGAAGAAGAAGACTTACCGATACCGGGCCTCGTCGGGGTGATCCTCGACGGGGTGCTCGCCCTTCCTTGCTCGCAAGAGAAGGGGGAAAGAGAGGAGAAGAGAGGAGAGAGGAGAAGAAAGGACAAGGAGAAGAATCGGGAAGAAGAAGAGAAAGAAAAAAAAAAGAAGAAACGAAAAAGAAAAAGACATGGTCGCGAGCATTCCGCATCCCGTGTGCGCGGCCTCGCCTGTGGAAACGCAGGAAACATGGAAAAACGCAGAGAAAACGCGGAAAAATGCGGAGAAATGCGGGCAGCGCATGCGGCGGACCGGATCGGTACCGATTCGATACGGCCCAAACCGGTACCGCCTTGGTCCATGTCACCACCGGTACGCCGATCGGTACCAATTCGGCGTACCTTGATTATAAGTACTCTTTTTAAATAAATCTTGGAAAGCTTTGGCCTGAACATCACTTCTTCATACTCGAGAGTTAAAATTGGACTATTTGCAACCTTGGTTAGCTTCATAATGGAATGTTAAACTCTTTATGATAAGAACGTCATTATTTTTTTATTAGAGATGCTATGCATGATGTTTATAACACCAAACGAGACAGTTAGAATCTAAAATTTTAATACATGACTTACCATCCCGATTCCTTAGAAATAGGTAGAAGGAATCACAACATGTTCCTCAAAATATAAAATACAACTTTTCTAAACTTGCAGGTATTGAAAGCATTAAGAGGACCTATCCAATAAACAAAGCATGGTCCTTTCATTAAAAGGCCAAAAGCAAGTGATGCAGGACTGAGGATGGACTACAATGTACAAAAGGGCTGAAGGGTTTGGAAAAATATCTCCTGTATGATAAAAATTACCTTATCATCCTGCTAACAAAAACAAGGTAGATAAATGTTTTTTTGTGATTATAAAATTAAAAAAAGTACCAAAACTTTCTGTTTAGGTTCTTAGATGAGGTAAAGGTCTGGAAAAAGTTTTCGACGAGCTTGTCAATTGTTTGGTGGTCCATAGTACTCCTATAACAAAAATTCATTTAGCAGATTTCATAGTGAGATTTAGTAGAGGAAAACCAGGGATAATATTAGCAGAGATAAAGATAAATCTAAAAGAGGGGAACGAGATAGGAAACAAGAGGGCTGAACATGGCCAAAATCTTTTTCAAACAAAATATTCCAAATGAAACTCTGAAACACTCTTTATAGATACCAAAACTATTATACTTGCTCCTCAAGAAATTACTCATCTATTATGACTAGAGTTTCAATATAGTTCGACACTAAAAAGGACTCCTTAAACTCGAAAGTGGATCTCCAGAACATATCAACTAATGTCACACAAATTAAGATCCTAAAAGATTAGGATATAAATCATATCTCATCAATCACTTATTTACCCAGTTTGGACTTATAAAGGGAACAAAAGATGAAGACTTGGGCACCAGTCACCATATAATTTTATACAGTACATAATTTTATACTGATATTGTACCATGCAGTAAATAATTTTAGGGAAAAAAAAAAAGAAAAACATTTGCTAAAAAGTCTTCACTCAATTCAATAAAAAAGAAGGGCTACAGACTAAACTAAATAAAAACCTTTAGGCTAATCACATCTAGTCATAGCTATAGCTTGGATATGAGCCTAAAGAACATGTATGCATCCACAAGTCCAAGCTGATTTGCACACAGCTATCGGGCCAAAGCCTGCATACTAAATTGCACTGGTCGTACGGGTCATTCGATGAACCAAGCCCATACATATCTAGGGTCTTCAAATGCAATATCTTGGCAAAGGACCTCCCACTGGACAATCAAAAACTACTACCAAACCATCAATGTACAACTGGAGCATTGAGTACTCTGTTCCATGAAACTAATATCTAACAATAAATTGGTGAAGTTGTAATCCACTTGCATCATATCATGGGACATGATACAAAAAATACTAAACTCTTGTTCAAGATTCGCAATCTTGGTCCCAAACTATATATTAGTACCATGCTGATAAAATATCGTCAACTCAGCGTATGGAGACTCAGTACACCCCCTGTACAGACTATCAATTCAATATCGGTACGATATGTTACGCCCTGTATAGGGTAGTATGCACTAGTACAACGAACTTTCCATCTTAATTTGCTTCATATCACTTCCAGATATTCTGTCTTTAACATAAAGTTTGTGTTATCATCCGAAACACTCCAAAATAGATAGACATACATAATAACTACAGAAAAATTAGTATAGCCATTTGAGAAAGAACTACTGACATAAACAACACCAAATATTGTTCTTTGGTTTTTCATCAGCAAATTAAAATCTCAAAATTATTTAAAAATTTAAACTTTTCAAGTTTTATTTGGCAGATTCTTGGATCAAAGCCATAAGAGAATACCTACACTAACCGAACAACAAATTGGTAAAGGGAACAACTGTCGAAAAAAATCTAGTAAAAATCATGAAACAGCAAACAGTAATAGATAAAAGCAGCATAGAGAGAAGACAAGAAACGCAAATTTATGCATGCTATGATACAAAAGGTAAGAATTTTGATTTCTTTGAATCCTTTTTTTTCTTTGCCATACTTATAAAATTTCAGCAGTAGGAAATTTTCCTCGTTGCAAACACAGCTATCCACTTTCAAGGGCAAAAAAGTTACATATGTTGATGGTGATAGTTCAGCATTAATGCAGAAAGCCAGAGATACTAACCATCACAAACTCAACAAATGCAATGCGAGTGGAATGATGATGATCTCCAAGCAATCTCAAGCGATAGACCTGTACCATACAAGATGTCACAACCTATGATAATAATAGCAATAACAATAACAATAACAACAACAACAACAATAATAGACCAAAATTTGCCCATAGAGACAGCAAACCTCTCCACATATAGTCTCAAAGAAGAGTTTAACTTCTGCCTGTGACACCTGCATAAAGTAAACAGGATTGATAGGAAAAATGGCTCTGAAGATGCATTAAAGATGTAATAAAAAAATTGAAAGAATGATTAGACAAACTTATAGTCTACCTTCTTGTCAATATTTGTACAATAAACAGTCCTTGCACACATCTCACGTTCATCATCAGACTAAAGGCCACAGCAATGGTTATATAGTTAACCACTAGTTAGTAAGATATCAAGGCAAGGAATAGATTTGATACATAAAAAGTATGGCATCTATATCTATAGAGTAGCATAAATATTTCAAATCTCTTACCCTTGGCAAAAATGTTGGGTTGACAGGGGCAATCGCAGTCTTGGAAGGAAGCACCCTTACTGGGTAAAATCCAAGCACAGTTCCCGACAGATTTAAAGCAGCCCTTGCACCTTCTAAAGTTGCATCAGCCCATGACATCAATCAATGATATTTAAAGTTTTTAATATGAGAAGCTAAGCGTGCAAATACATGTAAATATTGGTAATTACCCTCATCAGTGAACTCTATGAAAGCAAAACGAAGAACAGAGTTTGGATCCCCGCACATACGGCAGTCAACAACCTTTGGCAGTAAGGAAAAGATAAATTTTATATGCATTAAATTCCAACAAATTCAGAGGAGATGAAAAAAATTTACCTGTCCACACTTAATGAAGAGTGCTGCAAGCTGTTCTTCAGTAACCTAAATCCCAAAAGAGTTATATATCAAACTTTTCCCCTCATTAAAATGAAGGACAAAAGCAATGAGGTAAACAGAACTCTTTTTGTATTTAACAAAAAACAACCTAACAGTAACATAAACAGAAAATAAACTTCCTGGCCTCAATGTAGAAATCCTGTAAATCAAGGAATACTAATTTTCTGATGCCTGTTTTACAAGTGATGCAAAGGTTTCATAAACCATAACCTATCGAAACAAAGTGTAAAAAACAATCAGCTGCACAGATAATAGTTACTGATGATGTTTCCCATAGTAAATCACTCCCATGTTCTTTTCTCAAAACAGCCAAGTGCTGGTTTCTTCATACCCTTTGACACAATGCTGAGTAAGGACATATTAGGCCTACCCACACTCTGCATTGTGGATTACAATAAAGAAAGAGCTAGTTCAAAACAATTTTACTTTGAAAAAAAATGGGGGCATAGGAATCATCAGATAGGCCTTGGGAATTGCCTTAGATCCCTACAATGCGGGCCTCTTGATTAATGGGTGTAGATAAAGTGTGGTTAGAGAGAAATGCAAGAATGAGTATTTGCATTGAAATTCATAAACGGAATAGGACAACAGGGAGCTTCAACATATTATGGCAAAAGAATGTCAGCTAGGAAGCCAGGATGCTTCCAATCACATGCACGTCCGTACAGATACCTATCAGATACAAATAAGTGGCTACTTCTTGGATACATGTATGATACTTGTATTAAATATCCAATTTTTCAAAATTTAGAACAAAAAACTCTGGTTATTTTCCGGATACACTAGAAATACTTCTCCAGCACCTCCAAATATGATGGGGAGGTTCTATTCTTTCTTTTTTCTCATCCTAAACTTTTAATGGTGAATAGTCAGCTGTAGTCTATGATATTAATATAAAATACAAGATATGGATTGGGATCTAAAGATTTGAATAACTAAATATGCTATTATGAAAAAAAGGACTTACTTATTTTGATAGCCTGCCATGCTTTATTCTTTTTAAATATATAAACATGTATAAATGTGTGTACGTGTCAATACACGTATAAAATATATATAAACATATTGACGTATCCTAGTCATCTCATCATATCCTACCTTTTCAAGATTCGTTGTATCCACATATCCGTATCGTGTCGTATCCGTATTCTACACGTCCATGCATCATAGATAATCACAAGGGTGGGCAAGAAAATGATTTAGATTAAAGTATTGACTTGTACCATTGAAGCCATGAGATGTAAAGAAAGAAATTTTCATAGACGGTCTAAACAACACTCATAGGCTTCTTATCATCTTCTTGCAAGAAAGCTACAGATTGTGTGAATTTAATCGAACATGCTTAAATTTAGTGAATTTAAAAGCATGGATGGTATTTTAGTGTCATAGGATATATCTAGATACAGATGGATATAGCTAATGACCCTAAAGCATGTCAAGTCCTTGACGTCTAGGACCTAATGTAGAATCCCTAGTGTTCAGGAGTGACAGTGATTTCAATGTGCCTCAGTTTTCCTCTAATAAGAAAGTAGTGAGTAATAAATCGGAGTAAAAAATCAAGATGATCCGAGGATATATTAATTAATAATGTTTTAAACACTATTTCACATGACATCTTTCTCAATTCGGAGTAGAGTCTACACAATCTACATCATTCATACATAAAAGCCATCAGATTCTCAACAGGATAATAGTACTTGGGAACTATTAAGTTATTCATTTTCTAATGATCAGCAAACATCTCACATGAAGTGTATAAAGAAGTGAAACATGCATATTTCTAGTTATGTGCTTTTGGACAAGATCGATCTTCTGCAAACATCTATGCCAATATGTGGTGGAGAATAAAGTTTCTGAGAAAATGAGTTGGTTAGCCAAGCTAGTAAAATGATCAGAAAAGCTTATTGGAGAGGAGATATGGAGAAAAAGGCTTGACTTGGTTGGCTAGAAAAAGGAGGGGAAGAAAACATAGTCCCATACTAGCATTTAGTGGTAAATAGTTGAAGGCAGGAATATTGGGTGGAGCATCATATAGCCCCTAAAAAAAGCATGGATCCGAATATAGGATAAGGATATGACACAATATGCACAATACAACAGATTTTGAGAAAAATAGGATATGATGTAGCTAGGATACATCAAGGAATATTATATATATATATATATATATATATATATATATATGTATGTATGTATGTATGTATGTATAAATATATACACTCTACATATGCACGTAGTTTTTTAAAAAAAAATCTATAAAGCATAGTCAGCTATGAACTAACATAGTTCATACTTTATACAATAACAACTTTTACAAGCTTATCAACTACACATCATTCAAATCCATAGGCCCCAACTCTTGACCAGATTGCAACGAAGCTTTTACAAGAAAAAAGCTCAAGATTACCTCAAAGCTACCAAAAAACAGGTCAAGCCAAAAAGGAAGTTGGTAAAGAAGGATATGTTTTAAATGCTTAACCTTATATTAGAGTAAAGCGGGAATATAAATAGGACTCAAATGCTAATGTTTTTTTTGAAATAGACCCACGTAAGCCCACCCAACCTCGCCTAGCTCAGCCCAATTTTTGCTGGGCTTGGTCTACAATTTTCAATCTGAGGGGCTGGATCAGGCCTAAAAATTTAAGCCCAAACTGAAATAAGGTCCAACTCAAATTTGATATCCATTGTTTTCAAATTTTGTAAAACATATATTATTATATCATCTATTTTATCATGAAATGTTAAAAAAAGGGAAAGAGGGGAATCGGAAAAGTCCTATCTGCAATCACCCTAACCCTACCTCTTCTTCTCCCTCAGATCTCCTCCCATGTTTGCCAACAATGCTGCACCCACCAACTACACCCCAATCGCCACCTCCTCATCCTTTCTCTCCCTCCCCCTCACTCGGACGGCTGCCACCACCGCATCCTCTCCCTTGCCTCACCCCCACCACCACCAAGCCAGCCACCATTGCTGCCTCCTTTCTCTTGCACCACGACCTTAGCCAGCCATCTACTCTTCCTCTTTCTCTTTCTACCTCCCCCTAACCAACCATTTGCTCCCAATGCCTCCTTTCTCTCCCCACACCACCACCACCACCAAACCGGCCACCCTCGCTGCCTTCTCTCTCTTAGCACCTCACCCCTAACTGGCTGCCTCCTCTTCCTCCTCTCTACCTCATCCAAATCGCTCATTTGCCACAAAAGCCTCCTCTCCCTCTCTATCTCCTCCCCAACCAGTTCTACTTCCAACTCCTCTCCATGGTTCAACAAACCTGCACGCCCCCTATGCATCTGGCCGATCCATGCAGTACCAACATATGTTTCAGTGTTCTTAGTAATGACAATTGTTTCTTCATCAAACAAGGGAAAATAGACCAAAAAACCCTCTTTTTATGTGCTTGTTGAAGATTTGTAGAATAGGATGCCAAATAAATTGGTGTGATGGAATTCTGAAAATTCATATTTAGTGGTTTTGATGGTTAACATGTGCAAAACATTACTAACCTCCATAAACAAGCTTGTAGCTCACAACTTGACATGCTCACATTACATTAAATTTTTTTTATAATAAAGAGTTAATATTATTACAACTGCAATGGGAGGCATAGCGTAGCAAATAAGGTGCTAAATTGAACTATATCGAGGTTCTAAGGCACAATTGGAAGATGAATAACTAGAATTGTTGTTTTGTTACATCTAGGAAGCATAATTGAGACTCGATATGGAAAAGGGAGATTAGATATTCATCCAAAAATTCTGAAGGAATGAAGGATGTTAGACAAGAATCGCCGAACCAGTACTGGGTGGCATACCAGTCAGCTACCGGACCAGTTCGATACCGGTTCGGACTGGTACCGAACCGCACAACAAGCCAAACCGAACTCTAGCAAATCAAACCGAACTCGGTGCCGATTCGCATCGAGTCCTGGCCAAACCGGTCCTATTCAGTCCGGTTTGGCCTTGTACCGGCTGGTTCCATTTCTGTGGCCGTACCGACCCAATCAGAGATCGAACCGGTTCAGTACGGGCTGAACCGACTGGTACGGGCCAGTTCAGCATTTCTTAATGTGAGATCTTTTGTTGCTTCACTTAGGTAGTGGTTTGTATGGATTGCTGAGTGTAGGGAATTGAGGTTAAAAAAGATATGATAGGATCTTGTAATGGGGTTCATAGTGATGGGTTAGGACAGCTGTAAGGATCTACCATAAGATATGATAGGATCTTGTGTTGACAAGGAGATTATAGAGCATTTCTATTGATCCTTTTACATTATTTCAGATATTTAGGCCCACACCCAAGAACTTCTTTCAGATATGGACTCTTCTTATCCTCCCAGCCATGTTCTTTACTAGATCAATAACTAATACCAATATCACTGCATAAGGCAATGACAAACTCTACGACCTAACTCTTGAAATAGATGTCCTTCAGTTTCATTTACTTGGAAAAGATAGATGATGAAACTCTTCAGTTGCATTCATGTGCCACATTTCTAAATGGTTACATGACATGGTCAAGGTGAGGTGAGTGGTCATTAAGAACTCCAACTTCAAACTTATCTGTAATAGTCAGTTCAATAAACTAGTTTTTATAGGTGAAAAATTGCATGATCTCTAAAGTAAATACTTGATAATTTTGAAAGAAAGGACTGGTTTTTTGTATATACAGCAAAAAGCTCCCTGCTTGGTTCTGCTATCAGAACAAGAACGATACCATTGGGCAAATATCTGCTGGTTGACAGTTAGTGGCACTTGACCGGTAATTTGGATAGAATGTGAAGACAAATCTACATTGACATGTTTATCTTCATCAGAATTGCTGTCAAACTATGATAGGTTGAGGCTAATTTTATGTTTGTGGCTCTGAAAGATCTCAATTGGGTTGTCATTGTTGTTTATCTTAGATTACTTGCTGTCATACCATGATAAATTGAGGCTAGTTTTGTGTTTGTGGTCCTGACGGATCTCAATTGGGTTCTTAAGATTATTGACTGTTGTTGCAATGCCTTTTTTTGAATAATATGTTTTTTGATTCTATACCAAGTCTATTCTGGCTGTCATTAGCTGCTAAACAGTGGTTCAAAATCTGATACTTTTCCTATCCTTATCCCTTCTAACATACAGTTTTTCAACAATTTTTGGCTTTATGCTCCATCCCGCTATTGATGATTGCACTTTTGCTAAAACATTTGTTTAAACATTCCCCTAGTGCTCTTGTCAGTTTGCAAACAATAATAGGTTTTCTTATGTTTTTTCTGACATCAACTCATTGGAAATTAGCATCAAGCACATGTGAACCACATGTGAGTGGCTCAAATTTTTGTTGATCCATGAGATAAAGGACTTTGATGATGGAGTTTGATCTCTCATGGAGTGTTTTTCCATGCAAGTCCCCAAGGGTTACAATGAAACCCCATGATGATTATCTCTCTTATGAGTATCAATAAATAAATTTCCCACCAATTATTGACTCTCAACACTAAAACATTTTCAACGCATGCTTTCAAGGGATATAGATCTAAGGTTAGGATGTGGTTATTAGTTTCCTTCATCCTACTTGGGGTTACATTGGCTACTCATTTTTCCTAATACTCTTTGTAGTTATCCTTGGAATTTTGCGGCATTGTTTTGATTTGTTCTTGTTTTCATACTACTATGTTCTAAGATGAAATGGTACCTTTAATGAAATTTTTAAAAAATGTATCTTACGTAAAATTTGGATTTAACATTGTGTAAATCTCCAATGAAATTCCAACATGAAATGGCTTTATTTTGCTGAAAATTAAGAAGGGATTGAAGAAGAGAAAGATGAAGATGATTGAGAAGAAAATGGAGAAGAAAAGCTAATGCATTAGACATGAGAAAAGACTAATAGACTTAGTATTCACTAAAAACAAAAAGGAAAATAGTTTTCCTGCTTCAAAGGCTAGCTCAGTATCTGATCCATACAAAGGAGACACCAGAGAATTCCAAGTCCATTTTCTAATCCTAAAAGTGCTCCGACTTGATTTACAATGTACCACAAAATTCCTCAATATAATTCTAACAAAACTAACCTACAATAAGTATTTTCAGCCATGTTCCCTCAAATAGATAGTCTATTGTGAATTGATCAAGATCAGATTTCTCCGGTTCTCCAACTAAAGCAGAGATTTGTTTCTACTGGTTTTGAAATACAAGCAATAGCTGAAACTTGAATGTCCTGAACAGTACCAAACTTATGCACACACATTGTCATTCTGCAAAGAAACTCTCGCTTAATTTTGCCTAAATTATAATTATGACTCTTTTTAGCCTCTGTCCAGAAATTCACATTTTTATATAGTCAAATTTTCAGCTTTGCTTGTCTAAGATGGATCGCCAATATAATCACAATTTATAAAGGTTTATCCATTTTCCCAAGTTGCAAAGGGATTTTCTTCTTCTGCTTCTAGATACCATCATTAGGAATGTGCATAAATCGAGTCAGGTCAGTTTGAAGATAAAGCCCAAACTGAACCGATCTAAATTTATTTCCTAAAACCGAAATCGAAACTAACTATCTACAAAAACCGCTTAAAACCAACCCGAGAAATTCGGTTTTGTTCGGATCAGTTTATCGGGTTGACGTTCAATGGGTTGGGGAATATGGGCTAGACTAGGTCTAAAAAAAATTCCATATTATATAAGGTTGATGGTCAATGGACTGGGCTAAATGGGCTAGTCTAAGTCTAAACATAAAAATTTTATTTTATATATAAGAAAATATAAAAAAATAAAAAATTCAAGTATCTATATATATATAGGCACACACATATAGGTCGGGTCCGATCGATTTGAGTATATATATATACACACACACACACATAAGAGTCGGGTTGGGTCGTTTGAATTGGTCTTCTAAAAACTCAAACTGCAACCAAACTGATATAAACACAAAACAAAATTTAAGAAAAACCGATATAAACCAAACCAAAGAGACCGGTTCGGGTCAGATTCGCAGTTTGGCCAGTTTTCGGCAAACCCCTAATCATCATTTGTTCTTGACACAAAAAGACAGAAGCAATGTTGTTAACTATTTCTTTAGAAGGTACTTCACCACTATAAAGTCTGCAACTTTTCATTTTAGATTTCTAAAATGTTTGTCCTGCACAAATCATTTTTATTCTCTTTGCTTGCTCTTTTTATCCCCTTACTGATTTAATTTCAAACCAGTATCCCCTTGTCCCCATGTCCCCTTGTCCCAAGTTCAATACTAAAACCAAACTCACACGTTGCATTGTTGAACAACGGTGCGAAATATTTAAAAATATTTAACTAGTCAAACATTTAGAGTGGAGGCTAATAAACAGAAGACTGGCCGAAAAATCAGATTCCATGCAGCATATAAAGCCAATTATCAATAAAGTCCAATTACTTTTGGTAATTTGATGATCAATGAACTAAGAGCCATGATGAGTGAAGGTCAATAATTGAAGTTAACTCTACATAGTGATGAGGAAATGCACGACAAGAGGACTGCATACAAAAACTCTTCATGGAGCATTATGTGCAGAGAAACTAAACTAGGTGAAATAAAAGACCAGTATGTGGTGCATCATCACAATTAGAAAGGTTTTACACAAACACATATAAATATATGTATATGTATATATGTGTGTGTATATGTATGTATATATATGTGCCTATAAGTATGTATGTATGTACCCATGGCCATGGTGTACTATTTGGCTGACCAAATTCATGGACGTTGCACTTAGCATATATCATAGAAACTTAGCCATGATATGCAAAGGGCAATGGCATGAGATAATTGCGATCTGAAGGTGGTTGAAGTGATAAAGCACTTATCACTAGGAATGGAAAACGGGGAAGTAATAGCATTAACTGTCTCTTGGAATAAATGACAGTAAATTTTGAATAGAAATATAAAAAATTGGAACCCTTCCCAACTTATAGAATATAGATAAGCCTCTCCTTTTGGTAGTCAATGGATCATAATTCATAAAAATTGAAGTCATACAGAAATAATGGTAAAAATTATGATGGTCTTGTTGATTCATCTTGCATGGACAAAAAAATGTTATCACATCAAAATGTGAAGTGTGAATAGAGTACCAAAGAAGACCAAAAATAACATACAATTTTAACAAGCTGGCGATGGTATTTTTAACAAGAAGTATGCACCCTTAAATTGCAAACTTGCAATGTTTAAGTAGATCATGCTTCACAATGAAGGTTCTCCGATAAATGCAGACAACTATTGTGAGAAGACACTAGTGGAACATATAGTGGTGAAGTATGTATACTGACAAAGTAGAGCTCTAAGTGTTAGAGGGTGTCAACTTCCTTCTCTAAGCTCTCACAATATGCTACACACGAGGCAAAATTCGAGAAAGCCACAAGAATAAGATATGTAAAGCCAGTTCGCCAGATGCAACTTTATTAAGCCGATTTTAGGATCCTTAATCATATTTTTTGATTCAAGACAAATCTAATAGGATTGTTAATGACTTTTTTTTAACCTTCTAGAGTGGATCATGCAATCTTAAATAAATCAATACAAAGAGAAAAACAGTTGGATATTCAACAAATAAGAGTACTAACTCGATGACCACAGAACAAACGGTCAAGGATCTGGTATTTCTTTTTTTCAGTATATTGTCTAAATTTAAAGCATGCTCCCCCTCTTTCTTTTTCTCAAAAATATATCATTTCATTCTAAAAATCCAAATAATGAAAATGCAGAAACACAGGATTCACAATTTTTGGCATGCTTGTTTGAAAATTTTACTTTGCCATAAATGTTCAAGAGCATGACAAACATGTTTATCAAGCAAGTCCCCACCATGCATATGTTTTCTACAATAGGCACAGATGACTAATAATTACTATATCAGCTGTCTGCACTATTAGGCAACATTAAATCTTACCATAGCTAACATGGATTTTACAAATTTGTGTTTAGAGCTATAGTAGCAAAAACTTAGAATCATACTTTACCCAAAAAAAAGAACAAAAATAGCATCATTAAGTATCAATATTGAATAACTTCATAATCCATTTTTATATAATGCATACACTCTGAAAATTTAGTTAATTCAACTCTACATATATTCTGGAATTTATTTACACTTTATTTAGTAAATCTTACATTTAGCCCAAATTATTTCATTTTTTGCATAACATGTGAAGCATTTCATTTTATACGATCTTTTGTTCAGTTCAGATCTGCAGTTGTTAAAAAAGGAATAGATGGATGAATCAACTGAGTCTAGAATTCACGATACAAATCATTACTTGAAAATTGAACATTGATCCAATACTTTCCAAGAAACTTCTAGTCATGGAGTTCAAAGATTCCATCAAAGTTGAAAAAAACACTTTCATAACAGATTTTAGGTGATCCAAGTCATCTCCTTTTTCAAATGGTTAGCACTTATAAGCTTCTCTATCTTTGTTCTTTCAAACTACATGCTATATATACAAGAAAGTTGGGGCATAACACAATTTCCATAAGCATACATTACAACAACACTCCACTCAACCAACCCAATCCCCTCATCGTCATCATCATCAACAACAACATAATAACAACCACAATTATTATCTAGCTTACAAGTGCTAAGACTAATGAAACCCAAACTACCAGAATATTTGATCTTGTGTCTCAACATTCTTAAATATCCACTCTGCCACTATTATGTACATGCAATCCTAGTACTTTTAATGCTGATCCATAATGGGACATTTTTTCCTAACAATTGCTTATTTCAGTCAACACATAGGCATCGGCCATCATTCCATGCTCTAGAAGCACTTTACAGCTACTGTAATGCAATAATAGCTTCCATGACCTCTCCATCATCATATTCTGCTGAAGCCTAACCTACACAATTTTCATAACTATACTTCTGCCAAAATGCCACCCATTGATTGAAATATTCTCTAAACTGATAATGGCTCTATAGCATTTCAAGCACTTACAAACTACAGCAAACTCCAATAAAAAGATGAGGGGGAAAGCAAAAAGCCAAAAAACTTTAGGATCTTCATTCAATGAGGACAAGTGTCAGCAGGCATGACTCACAGCTAACTCCTAGTAAAACCTAGTTAAGTGAAACACAATCCAGAAAACAAATAAGCCATGTAAGAGAAGAACTAAAAACTCTGGCCAGAGAGTCTTTACCTGATGATCAATGTGAGCAACATAAACCGTTCTCCTTATCACTTCCTCTCGCTGTGCCAAACTCGTCCGGCTGTTCATTCGACGCTTTCCCTGGCCATACCCGTTCTTCTTCTTCTTTCAATAAATAAATAAATAAATAAATAAACCATTGTAAGAGAAGAAAAATAGAAATCATAACGTTGGCTATATTAGGGAGAAAATAGACGAAATTAGGGCAGCTATTGGGGTCAAAACACTTACCCGCCTTCCACCACCGCCATTCGCCCCAGCATTTTGCGTCTCAAATCCATTAGAATAAAACCCAGCGACATCGCCGGTGGCGGCGGCGTATCCATGGTTGGCGAGGGACGTCGGCACGAACTCCTCCGCCATCGGGTTCAGCTTCGAGAGCAGCTCCTCCAAATCCCTCATCTCGCGCTTGAACCCTTCGCCACCGCCGGCGACCGCCGCCGCCGCCTCGTCGCCGCTCCTCCCGACGATGACGCCGTTGGCCCGCTGCGGCACCATCCCCGTCCCGCTCCTCGCCAGGCCCTTCACCAAGCCACCGTCGCCGGCGCCCGCCGCGCGGTGCTGCGGTTGGAACTGCTGAACCCTCATATAGAAGGCGGCGGCGGGGTCGTGGTGGGGACGGAGGACGGGGAGGCCGCCGGCGGGCTCCACCATCCGGACCACCGGCTGGCGGGCGTCCAGATCCTTGGGGCCGTGCGAGTCCGGCGCTGCACCGGCGTCGAAATCCCGGCTTGAGGACCTCGCATTCGCCTCGAGATCGACGCCGCCCGTGTTCTCAACAACGGCCATGATGTCTTGGTTTCTTTCTTCTCCGTTTTTTCCTTCCTCTTCGCAGTCGCTATTTAGAGAGCGCGGACGGAGATCAGGAGGGAGAAGAGGGGTAGGCGCACCGGTGGGATCCCCGCACCGCCAAGACGGGGAGAAACCATTTGAGGGATGGGGATCATCGAGATGAGGTCATCGGATCGTCCGTTCCCCTCCTCCTCGCCTTTCCATATTTTCCTTTTAATTTTTTTCCTTTTCTGTAATCCTATGGGCTTAGGAAGGACAGGTCTAAACCTCTCTAATTTCTTTTTCAATTTTCGTTTCAAACTCAAAAGAAAAAAAAGGCCTGCCAGACGCCCGGAGGAAACATCGCATATATGGAGGCATGTGCATGCATGACCATTGGCATACGTGGAGCTCGCGGAGTGGCCTTGGCGTACGCGATGGGGCAGGTGCCTCGTCGAGATACCACGTCCGTATTTTTTTGTTTTTCTCAGAAACCGTCGGCAGAAGAAATTATAACTCTACGCCTCTTGCACCATGTCATAGTGCAACATGCAAATCGTTTGCAGAATTATTGGATCGAGTTTTCAGAAATAATTTTTTTATAAAAAACTATTTATTATTTAATAATTATATTTTTAAAATACAATGAAACTTTGATATATTTTTGTATAATAAAATACATTGCATAATATTATATAATAGAGCATAATAAAATATAATATATTAATACATAAATATATGATATAGTATAATATTACTATGATGTAATATAAATTTATTCTAATATAGTTTATATAATATTGTATACTATAATATAATAATATAATGTAATTCGATATTATATAGTATAATATTATATTATAGTATAATACAATATTTTTGATACAAAATATTATAGTTATTATTATTATTATTATATATTGATATTTATTAATATAATATTTTTGAAAACTAATTTTTGGAAAAAAATATAGAGCCATACAATCATACTTGCAAAAGTAAGATTTTATGGTTCTTTTTTTTCCAATGCTTTTCTTGTTCAAAACGATGGATAAATAAATGAAGAAAAGAAATAATACCTTGATCACATGGCAAGGGAGAAAGCCAAGACCGATTAAGGTTCCTTGTTTATTGGGCTTTCTGCAGATTTTTTTTCTTCGTACATTATAATATAAATGATACTTCCTGTAATTATATAATTTTGTCATAGGTATTGTTGCTGGAAATTGGACCCGGAGGCGACCGTCGGCTGAGGGGGGAGGAGCTCCTGCTGGTGGAACGGTGGGTGGCGGTACGTCGGCTGGTGGCGTCCTCCTGGAAACCTGCAAGAAGCCGGTGGCCGGGGTTCCCGGCGCCGGCCCTCCGACGCTTAAGTCAGAAGGGGAGCAGTATATGAGTGGAGATAGCAGTAGGTGGGAGAGAGGAGAATGTTTCTCTTCTCATTTTCTGTTGTTCTTGTCGTCCCTCCCCCCGGGTTCCCTTTTATAGAAGGATATTATATTACCTGGAAGGTGACAGGGCAGATTGTCCTCTTCGTGATAATTGAGCACGATCATGTTCATTAATGGCGTTGTGGAGGATGAGACCGGATCAGACCGGAGTCAGCGAATTGTCGTGGTTGATCGGACCTGGTGGAGTGGTTCAACCGCCCGCTGTGGAGGGTCCGGGGTCCGTAGATAACAAGCGCATTAATTGTTGAGTGAACCGGTGATCAGGGAAAGCCATACATTTTGATGGTCAAGTGATCCGGAGATCATCTTGAGCCGTGTTCATTAATGGTTGAGTGCACTGGAGGCCTGCAGAGGCCACGTGCATTAATGATCGGGTGTGCCGGAGGCCTGCGAAGGCCATATGCCTTAATGGCTTGACGACGGTAGCAGAGTACGGTGGAGTTGGATATCTAGTTGTCAGGTTCTCTTTAAGGAATCAGGCCGGAGTCGAATATTTGGACAAGGCATTTTGGGGCTCGGCACTTTTCTGGGGGGCGAGCCCGACCGTGACCAGGAGATCGACCTCGCCCTCTACTGGGACTGAGTCTCCAGTAAATCCGACCAACGGGGCGTTCATCCTTCGTAGTTGCTTTTCTGTCATCCCCATTCTAGAATAGGCGTCAAAATACAAAACATTCGCCGAGCTTCCATTATCAATTAAGACGCGTTTTACATCAAATCTGTTCATAACCATCGAGATGACCACAGCATCATCGTGGGGAGTTTCGACTCTCTCCAAGTCCTCATCTGAGAACGAGATGGTTTCTGAGGCGCGTAGGCGCTTCGGGGGGGTTCCTTCCTCTGGAGCTTCTCCGACCGAGGCCCCGCCTCGGATGGTGTTGATGGTGCCGGCGATGGGCCTGTTAGCATTAGGATCTTCGGGCTGTGCGGCTCTCTCCGCTGGCCTTTTCTCTTCACGCCGGCTTCGTACGAACCGTTCGAGTACTCCTCGGCGAATGAGTGCCTCGATCTTGTCTCGGAGCTGGAAGCAGTCCTCCGTATCATGGCCATAATTCCGGTGGAAATGACAGTACTTTCGGGGATTGCGCCAAGCTCCAGAATCTCGTCTCGGGGGGGGGGGGGGCGGAAATAGTCCCGGCCCTCGATTTCCATGAGAATCTCGGCCCGAGGAGCAGTAAGGGGAGTGTAATTTTCGTACCTCCCATTGGGTATGCGGGCCCGTGGTGGAGACCTCGGGCGGAGCGGGGACCTTTGCCGAGGTGGTCCCCGTAATCGGGGTGGACTCTTCAGACGGGGCAGATTCTTGGCACGGCGCGGGGACGGGCTTCTAGGGTGGCCGCGCTCCTCGCGGCGTCTTTTCTGCTTCTTGGAAGTCTGCTCAGCCCCGCTCCGTCTAACGGCAACAGCTTCCTCGGCTTTCGCGTACTTCCGCGCCCGAACCAACATTTCAATGAGGTCAGCAGGGAAGTTCTTCTCAATGGAGAAAAGGAATCTGTAAGACCGGGCTCCAGTCTTTAGTGCTGACATGGCGATTGACTGGTCAAGCTCCCAGATTTCCCATGTTGCGGCGGTAAATCGGTCCAAATATTTCCTAAGGGACTCTCCCTCTTTTTGTTTTATATCGAGGAGGGAGTCCGAGGTCCGCCGCTGGGGTCGGCTGGCAGCAAAGTTGCTGGCGAACTGTCTGCCGAGTTGCTCGAAGGAGGAGACGGTGCTTGGCTTCAGCCCGGTAAACCAAAGCCGGGCTGCTCCTCGGAGTGTTGCTGGGAAGGCTTTGCAAAGCATGGCCTCCGAGGCTCCCTGCAGGGCCATTAAGGCCCGATAGCTTTCCAGGTGGTCAGGGGGTCGGTCCTACCGTTGTAAGGCTCCACCTGGGGCATCTTGAATCTTGGCGGGACCGGCTCATCTTCAATTTGTTGGGAGAAGGGGGACCTCGTGGTGAACTCGAAGTCACCATCGCGTTCCGACCTCCTTCCGTGGAGTGCCTCAATCTGGCGCTCCAGCTTCTCGACCTTCTTGTCGAGCTCATCATTCTGGGGGATCGCCGCGGCGGTCTGCTCCGGCGCAGGTTGCCCTGGGACTGACTCGGCTTCTGACGGTTGTGGCCAGCCACCAGGACCTCTCACCGGGTATTCCCTCCAGGGGAGGCCTGAGCTTGGGAATCTTGACCTCGGAGGGAGAATCCGCTTGCAGGAGGCACCGGCTGAACTGGGGCTGGGGGGAGCGGTGCCGTTGGGATGCCCCTGGGTTGCAAGCTTTGGACAGCAGTGGCCAAGGCCTGGACCTGTTGCACCAGGGCATCAAACTGCTCCGGCCGAACTCGGAGAGTTGACTCGGCCGGAGGTGGCGAGTTCTGGACAGAGTGTCCAGGACTGGGTGGAGGACGTCGAGAGGCATTAGAAGCTCCCTTGCTTCTCAGCTTCATGGCCGCAACTCGGGCCCTTCCTCTAGTGCCAAAAGTTGCTGGAAATTGGACCCGGGGGCGACCGTCGGCTGAGGGGGGAGGAGCTCCTGCTGGTGGAACGGTGGGTGGTGGTACGTCGGCTGGTGGCGTCCTCCTGGAGACCTGCAAGAAGCCGGTGGCCGGGGTTTCCGGCGCCGGCCCTCCGACGCTTAAGTCAGAAGGGGAGCAGTATATGAGTGGAGATAGCAGTAGGTGGGAGAGAGGAGAATGTTTCTCTTCTCATTTTCTGTTGTTCTTGTCGTCCCTCCCCCCGGGTTCCCTTTTATAGAAGGATATTATATTACCTGGGAGGTGATAGGGCAGATTGTCCTCTTCGTGATAATTGAGCACAATCATGTTCATTAATGGCGTTGTGGAGGATGAGACCGGATCAGACCGGAGTCAGCGAATTGTCGTGGTTGATCGGATCTGGTGGAGTGGTTCAACCGCCCGCTGTGGAGGGCCCGGGGTCCGTAGATAACAAGCGCATTAATTGTTGAGTGAACCGGTGATCAGGGAAAGCCATACGTTTTGATGGTCAATTGATCCGGAGATCATCTTGAGCCGTGTTCATTAATGGTTGAGTGCACTGGAGGCATGCAGAGGCCACGTGCATTAATGATCGGGTGTGCCGGAGGCCTGCGAAGGCCATATGCCTTAATGGCTTGACGACGATAGCAGAGTACGGTGGAGTTGGATATCTAGTTGTCAGGTTCTCTCTAAGGAATCAGGCCGGAGTCGAATATTTGGACAAGGCATTTTGGGGCTCGGCACCTGGCCAAGCCAGTTGCCCAGTGGGGTGCCTTCAACTCGAGGTCGGCGCATTCTGGTCGGCGCTCCCTGGTCGGGCGCCTTCTGGTCGGCACGACCTGGTCGGGCGCCTTCTGGTCGGCGCGACCTGGTCGGGCGCCTTCTGGTCGGTGCGACTTGGGTTTTCCCACAACATGTATTTTGGTCTAAAAAAATTATAAATCTAAAATAACTTTCCGACGCATGCTTAAAATAGGGTTTTCCCCCAACATGTATTTTGGTCTAAAAAAATTATAAATCTAAAATAACTTTCCGACGCATGCTTAAAATACTTTTTCGAAAAAGCTATATTTTGAAGCTTCTTCCAAATAGACATTTTCAAGCAAATCAAAAATAGCTTTTCGATTTTTTATCAAAATTTTTGTTCTATTTAAAAGTATTTTTGGAGAGTCAAAAAGTATTTTCTGGCTTACCAAAACCTCTATCAAAGAGGACTCTAGTCTCCTCCTTGTCAATTCCATTTTAGTGCATAGAAAAAAAAAGAGCTCGTTAGCATGGTGCATGAACAAATTGGTTCCAGACAGAGTGAGGGAAGCAGATCGGTTGTGCTGCCCAGAATAGCAATTACTCATTTTGAGATGACTTGTTAAGTTATTTATTTATTTATTTATTATGCGAGATGAGTACCTAAGATGGTGACGTGTGGTCGTGTAAAGGCCAAAATGACTTTCTCCAAAAATATACTGAAATATCAGTCTGAACAGGAATTCTAAAAATAGATTGTTTTATCCATGTCTCTAGCATCTATAAGGCCCAATAGCTCCATATCGAAAAGACTCGTTTCAGAGCCTGTGCATATGAGGCGGACGTCTCCAAATCCTGCAGACGCATTTTGCAAGAAAAATAAAATCGGAGAGAGGTGAAGAATGCTTGCATGAAGCCGCAGAACTGTACAATATCTGGCAGGGAAGCCCTATATTCCCCTTCATGTGGCCTCCACATGGGCACTGGGTGCCTCATGTGCCCCGCGGAGGCGGAGGCGTAACATTTGGTATCAGAGCCGAGGACGGCTCTTGTCCAATGGTGGAAAAGGTGTGAGGCCTAATAGTCCCACATCGGAAAAACTCGTTACAAAGCCTGGGCATATGAGGCGAGTGTCCCAAATCCTGCAGACGCGTTTTGGGAGGAAAACAAAACCGAAGATATTTTTATTATTGGATATTGCATTAATTTCTTAAAATGGTACCTAATTTTGGATTTACCATATTAAGAAGATTCTATGAGGTTTTTTTTTTGTAAAAGATTCTGTTATCTTTAATATTAATCATTGTTTTGAAACAACTCGGACTTTTTCATTTTTAGATTTTAAATCGGTCATCCAATGGGATTGCCAAAACCATGGTTATTAAACAAAAACTGTATATCTAAAATCTTGGTTTTATTATGGGTGCCTATATTTTTATGTTCAGAATCAGCATATTCCGTGATATCAACCAATGCTATTAATATACTAGTATGTTAATATTAGTAATTCTATTTACATATTATTAACATATCTTAAAAAGGTTCTAATAAATATCATAAATTAATGTATGAAAAGTAGAAGTTAATTTTGAAATTACAATGTTGATCAAGTATGAAATATTATGGATCTATCCTCTGAGAAGAGGGTGCAAATCAATATTGCAATCTCAAAATATCTTAGGTGCAGTTTCCTTGTGTCTTTATATCATAATTTGAGATCTTGACGTCATGCCCTGAACCATCACCCAGGTCAGCCATATGAAACAGTCACACACTCTTTAGAGCAAAGCTCCAGGGAATATACTAGGCTTGAAAATCAATTATAGTCTCTCTTATCTATGAACAATAATAATCTCATTTTATAACAAGTAACAAATTTGTACAAAATTACAAAATTTATTCATCCAACTAGAAATAAGGATGCTCTATCTACTCATTCCTTCCACTTGTGATCTCAACCATAGCCAAGTATTATACAACCTATAACTCTGGGAAAAAAAAGGGAGGGTTGTGAGCTTTACAGTATAGTAAGAATCTCTACATACTCACACCAATATAATAATATAGTTTGAAAATAGTAATAAGCAACATCAACATAAAAATATAAATTATGAAACCTATTTTCAAACATCAAATATAACTCAATTAAATAAACAAATATCCGTATATAGATACATCAAATATTCAACTTATCAAAAGAGATAAATCATGACATACCAATAAGTAAAACCTTATTATTCAGCATTAGTTTCATGTGTCTTAGCATTCGTTTCTCATTATCTCAATTTCAAGTTTCATAGCAATTATTTTTTCGGCTTTGGACTAACCAAGATCATGACCCAATCCAAGACTGTTAAACAAAATCCCACGCATCAGCCTGTGGAGGCTATCTCATGCATATGTCCGTGGAGGCTATCTCATGCATATGCCCGTGGAGGCTATCCCATGTATAAATTCGTTGAGGCTATCCTACGCATAAGCCTGTGGAGGCTATCTCATGCGTAACCCATGGAGGCTATCCCATGTGTAACCCATGGAGGCTATCTCACGCATAAGCTCGTGAATGCTATCTCATGACGAGGTTAGTCTAAACCATATCTTTTTTGTCTGATTTGCATGTTATTTTTCTCAAATCGCTTTCCATTTACACAATATATTTCTCACAAATTTAAGGTAGCTGGTTCACATAATCATGTTTTCAATATCTGATATATATATATATTAATCATACAAGTATATTTGTACTGAAAATTATATAAAACATACCATCACATGCCAAATCAAATCTATCGATGTAAATCTCACAATGCAAATCTTACGATATAAATCTCATGATGCAAAACTAGCGGTACGAATTAATAAATGTGTATGCTATTGTCCAAACGTGACAATCCAAGAAGGGGGGGTGAATTGGGTTTTTCAAATTTTAACTCCTAATAGTACAGCGGAATGAAATTAATTCTAAGTACTTTTCAAAAATATAAAATTCAGAAATAAAGATAATGGTCACACACACAAAGACGCAAAGTTTTATAGTGATTTGGGGCACTTCAAAGCACCTACGTCCACTCCCCAAGACTTCCCTTAAGAATTCACTATAATCTGTCTGATTACAGCCGGATTGCTTTTCCAAGCTCACAATCCAAACCTTACAATTGGTTTTACGGGATCACCAATTAAACCTATCCGTTGGTTTTGCGGGCTCACCAACAAACCTAACCGTTGGTTTTACGGGCTCACCAACAAACATTTATCCCCAAGTTTCAATATTTGAAACTTGTTACAAACAAATGTAAAGAAATTGATATGTATACAAAATAATTATTGCTCAATTTGAAATAAAAGCAAACTCAGTAAGTTGAGCAATGGTTGATTATGCTTTAGATTTTTGCCGATGAAAAAATGGCGCCGTGTAGAGCTGGAGCTTTGACTATTGATGGATCTCTCTTTGAATGCTTTTCTAATTTGCTCAGTTCTTTGCTCTAATTCAGTAGCTCACAGCAAAATAAACTTTCTTTTTGGCTCAAGCTTTCGATTGCTTTCTTTGAATACTCTTTTTCTCACTTCTTTTTTTTCCTTCTCATGATCCCAGTTGAATCCTTTGTTTTTTATAGTCTCTAAGAAGGAGGAAGTACATTACTAGCCGTTAGACACAAAAATATAGCCGTTACTAACATTTTTCCTCTATACTGTTCTTCTGAAAATATAGCCGTTAAAGCTGCCAGTCGATTTGGAGTCAACTCGTGTAAACTTGGAGTCGGCTCGGCTGGACTTGGAGTCGGCTCGAACTTCTGAGGTGTCGACTCGAGTTCGGATCCTTAAAAATTGATCTTCTGTCATTTATTGATGGAGTCGGCTCCGGATTTGCTAGAGTCGACTCGACTAACTATTCTTTTGAGCTTGCTTTTTGTTCTTCCCTTTGAGTGAGTCGGGTCGAAGATTCTTGGAGTCGACTCGGACATTGTTCATCCAAAAATCGGGTTTCCGTCTTTTTCTTAGGGAGTCGACTTGATATTTTCTGAAGTCGACTCGGCCACTGTTCATCCGAAATTCGGGTTTCTATCTTTTTCTCAGTGAGTCGACTCGATATTTTCTGGAGTCGACTCGGGCACTGTTCATCCAAAAATTGGATTTCTGTCTTTTTCTCAGAAAGTCGAATGGATGTTTTCTGGAGTCGACTCGGCCACTGTTCATCCGATATTCGGGTTTCTATCTATCCTGAGAGTGTCTCAGAGAGTCGACTCAAGCTTCCAATGAGTCAACTCGACCATTGTTTCTAACTTTTGTTCTTTAGCTTATTTCGAAAGGAGTCATCTCTTGATCCTTTAGAGTCGACTTGCACTTTGCTAGAGTCGACTCGAGCTCTACATGAGTTGGCTCATGAGCGTGCCAGAAATATGCCACTTTTTCTGTTTGTGTCAGAGTCGACTCGAACCCTACTTGAGTCGACTCAAGGACTGTTCCTTGGCCATTAACTGATCCAAAGTGTTTTCATTTTAATCCTTACTAATTTATCTTGAATTATTTCGATATTTTTCTGAAACACTAAACATAAAATCATTAGTATAATAATATATTCTCAATGGCTTTGTAACATCAAAATCTTACAAGGATCAATAATTTCCTTCTTTTTGATGATTACAAAACATTGAGTGTAAGCAGAATATTATGCAAGTAAAGTGTTATGTATCAGATGAGTCCGAATAGTCTATAGCAAAATGACATTAAATGCTTCCCCTATCTTGTTCATTAAAATGCCAAAATTATCATATTTTTGCATCAATATTTACATGCTTCCCTTATATAAATGCTCCCCCTTACTTTTGTATCAAATCAGTTGTGTCAAAGTAAGAGTTTGAATAAGATTTACTCCCCCGTTTTCTTTCTTTTTATTTATCTCCTCTCCCCCATGTTTTCCATATTTCTTCTTCCCCTTTTTGTTATCATCAAAAGGAGTGATTTATCGCTTGTGGTATAGTTGTTTGAAACTTTTATCTGAAGTCTTTGTTACTTGTTAGGTAAAATGCTTATAACCATACAATGAACATTTCACACAAAAACAATTGCTAAAAGAGATAATACTGAAAGTGAATTTTGTATTCATTGTAGACAGTCAATGCATATTACAAAAAGATTTGTCAGTACACTTAGTCTACTCTTCATCAGATGGGATGTCTACATGAGTGGTAGAGGATCTTTTTTCAGTGGGTCGAGTAGGCTGAGCAGGCCGAGCTGCTTCTCTCGCAATTTGTAGATCTAGTCTTCCTATAATGCTGCTGAAGGAGTACAATATGTTTTTGAATGAGTCTCCTTGTGAAAGTGTGAAATCCTCTACAACTGTTTTAATTCTTTGTAGGCCTTGTTCAATCTTTCCTCTCAAAACAGCTGCTTCCTTAGCAAAATCAGATATTTCAGTCTGATCAGGAGCTATTATCTTCTCTAAGATATGTTTAACCTCATCAGAAATACTTTGTATGTTCTGCTCAATCAGGGCTACTCTCTCAGTCAACTGAGAAGTCTCAGCTCGGCTTCTAGTAGTCACTTCATCCACAATGAAGCTAGCCAATGTCTGTAGCTGATCTTCATATAATCTATGAGAGGATTTAGCTGGCTGGTCTGTAGAGGTAGGAGGTGGAATGGGTGCAGCTAGAGTGGGTGAGGAGGATCTGTGTGAACTTTTCGGCTATGCTCAACTGGGTTCTCCTTCAGTCAGTGGGTGCTGCCCAAAGTCTCTCTTCTCCCACTTTCCTTCTATATTCTAAACCTCATTCTATGTAGTGACTTTGCATTGGAGACATCGGTGTTGTACAAAAGTCTTTTGGGTTTCCCATCAGTGATTTGGACTCCAAACTCCCTAAATATCAATGTAATTGCCATACCATAGGGTAAACTAGCTTTGACCTTACTGGCTGCTTCACTCATGTATAGCATTATCATCTTAGGCAAGTTTAGGCACATACCCTCAATTACACAATGCATCACAATGATATCTCTCTCAGTGATAAAGTCAAATCTGCCAGTTTTAGGAAATAGGATCCTACCAATAATATGATGTAGCAACCTCATTTCCATTGACAGTTGATTTGCATAGATAACTTCTAGTGGACTCACTTCATCTCGCCCTAGGATAACTTTCAAAGCAGATTCCTTCTCCCCATGCATTGTTAGGGCTGGACCATCAGTGGGCATTTTCAAAACTCGGGAGATTAGTTGCTCATCCACCAATATTTCTTTCCCCTTCACTGTACATACAAAACCTCCTGAACCTCTTCTCAGGAAACTATAGAAGTCTCTGACTAGGTCCGGGTAAGTTGGCAAGTCCAAAGAACAAAGATATCCCCAACCAAGATCCTTAAGCTTCTGCCCTATTTGGAGTCCCTCTTGCTCTAAAAACTCAAAATCAATCCTTCTACCGGTCGTCGCTACCTTCCTGCACAAGATCTTGGTGACAGAGCGGGAGAAGGGACTGGAGATGAAGGTATAGCGGCAACTATAGGTCCTTCACGGATTGGAGCATCATTTCTATATTTTGTTCTTCTTTCCTCAATCGGTGCCCTAGCGGATTTCTTCTTCCTCACGGCAAGTTGTTTTCTTGGACCTATTTCCGTGAAATCTAAGGAAAATCAAGAGAAAACTAGGGTTGATCCTAAGAAATCTCGCAATGGAGGGTTAGGAAGGGTTTTAGGGCTTGAAGGGAAAGAGTTTGAAATGAAAAGGATTCGAGTCATTCTGTCTTTTTGAATAGGTCGTCTCGACCTCGAGTCGACTCATGTGTTTACCGCGAGTCGGCTCGACCACGAATCAACTCGAATTAGTCCTCGAGTTGGCTCAAGCACAGTCTAAACAAGATTTTTTTAAAAAATCTTCTCCAAGTTAGATTTGATCTATGGGATCAACAACGCTCATAAGGAGAGTTCAATTTTGATCATTTGAGCATCGTTTTGAATTACATGAAGGACTTTTAGAGATGAAAGGAGTGCTTTATGAAATATTGAACTTATTCTTAAGCAAAGGGGTCACATATTCCTAATTCTCTTCTAAGCATACAAAATCTATCTTCACCTAGAGATTTTGTGAATATATCTACTAGTTGTCTCTCAGTGCTTATAAACTCAAGACTTATATTCGCATTTTGTACATGGTCTCTAATAAAATGGTATCTTATTTCGATATGTTTACTTCTTGAGTGTTGTACTAGATTTTTAGATAAGTTAATTGCACTTGTATTATCACATTTTATGAAAATTTTATTACGTTTGATTCCATAGTCTCTTAACTGCTGCTTGATCCACAATACTTGTGCACAGCAACTTCCAGCAGCAATGTATTCGGCTTCAGCTGTTGACAATGCCACTGAATTTTACTTTTTACTGTACCATGAGATTAAGTTAGCCCCTAAAAATTGGCATGTGCCACTAGTGCTCTTCCTATCTAACTTACATCCTGCAAAATCAGCATCTGAGTAAGTAATAAATTCAAGACTTGATTCCTTAGAATACCATAGGCCTATTTTGTATGTTCTTTTTAAATATTTTAGAATTCTTTTAACAGCATTAAGATGTGATTCCTTAGGTTCTGTTTGATATCTAGCACACATACACATGCTAAATAGTATATCAGGCCTACTTGCAGTAAGATAGAGCAATGATCCAATTATACCTCTATAGAATTTAGTGTCAATGCTCTTACCTTTTTCATCACGATCAAGCTTACTAGAGGTTGCCATTGGAGTCCCCAATGCATTGCTTTCCTTCATCCCATATTTCTTAAGTATTTTTCTTGTGTACTTAGCTTAGTTGATGAAGATCCCCTCCTTGGTTTGCTTGATATGAAGTCTGAAAAAGAAATTAAGTTCTCCCATCATGCTTATCTCGAACTCACCCGGCATCAACTTAGCAAATTCCTTGCAAAGCAATTCATCAGTAGCACTGAATATAATATCATCTATGTATATTTGAATTATTAGAAGATTTTTATCTTTCTTCTTTAAAAACAATGTTTTATCTACATTTTCTCTACTGAAATCATTATCTGGAAGAAATTTACTTAACTTATCATACCATACCCTGGGTGCTTGCTTTAATCCATATAATGCCTTTTGCAATTTAAATACATGGTTTGGAAATTCATAATTTTCAAATCTAGGAGGTTATTCTACATATACCTCCTCTGATATGTATCCATTTAAGAATGCACTTTTTACATCCATTTGATAAAGTTTAAAATCTATGTAACATGAGCAAAGATTTCATCAAAATCTATTCCTTCTTTCTGATTATAACCCTTAGCTACTAATCTGGCTTTGTTCCTTGTTACTACCCCATTTTCATCTAGTTTGTTTCTAAAGATCCATTTGGTTCCAATGACCTATTATTTTTAGGTCTTTCTGTTAATATCCATACATTATTTCTTTCAAATTGGTTTAGTTCTTCTTGCATTACACTAATCCAATTTTCATCATTTTCTGCTTCTTCAAATATTTTAGGCTCTAATTGTGATACAAAGGCAAGATAATTATTAATATTTCTTAAAGAAGATCGAGTTCTTATCCTTTGTGATGGATTACCTACTATTAAATCTTTAAGGTGTCCATGCACATACCTCCATTCTTTAGGTAGATCCAGAGGTTATGGTGGACTTTGATCATCTTTCTTTTCTTTCTCATCTTCCTTTGATGTACTTTTTTGTTCTTGAGTTGGTGTATCATGAATGGTTAACTTCTCAAGCTCGAACGTTTCTGTATCATCATCAAAAACACTTTCTTTCCTAGAGGACTCACTGTCAGATTCATCAAAAATAACATTAATTGATTCTTCAACAACCATAGAATTCTTGTTGAAGATTCTGTATGCCCTGCTAGAGGTAGAGTATCCTAGGAAAATATCCTCAACTGACTTGGCATCAAATTTGCTTAAATTCTTCTTGCCATTATTTAGAATAAAATATCGACAACCAAAAACTCAAAATTATTTGACAATTGGTTTCTTGTTTTTCCAAAGTTCGTAGGAAGTTTTCTTTGTAATTGGTCAGATTAAAACATGGTTCAAGATATGGCAAACAGTGTTTATAGCTTCAACCCAGAAGTACTTTGGAAGATTTGACTCACATAACATAGTGCTAGCCATTTCTACCATGGTCCTATTCTTCCTTTCAACAACCCCATTTTGTTGAGGCATTTTAGGAGCTGAAATTGGTGAGAAATACCATTTTCATCGCAAAATTCTTCAAAGTACTGATTTTCAAATTCAATTTCATGATCACTACGAATAGCAACTAAAGTAATATTCTTTTTAGTTAAAATATTTTTGTAAAACTTCAAAAAGGTTGAAAAGGCTTCATTTTTATCTGCAAGGAATGAAATCCATGTATATCTTGAAAAATCATCTATTATTACTAGTCCATACTTTTTGCCTCCTAAACTTTAGTTCTAATGTGTCCAAATAAATCCATGTGGATGAGTTGTAAAGGCCTAGTAGTTGAAACTATATTTTTTAATTTAAAAAATGACCTTATTTGTTTACCCAATTGACATGCACCACAAATTTTATTCTTTTTATAAGTTAATTTTGGCAAACCTTTCACTAACTCCTTTTTGACTAGTTTTAAAATTAATTCCATATTTGTATGACCTAGTCTTCGGTGCCATAACCAACTACTTTCAGATATCTTATCCTCACTGGCAATTAGACATAATCCATTTTTCTTGGCTAGATCATCAAGGTCTACAATGTAAATGTTTCCATGCCGATGTTCTAGGAGTACAATACTATTGTCTTTGGGACTAGTAATTATGCATGCTGAAGATTTGAAAAAAATTCAAAATCTTTATCACAAAATTGACTAATGCTAAGCAAATTATGTTTTAGGCCATAAACCAACAAAATATTATGTATAAACGCAGATGGAGTGATACGGATTTTACCCTTTCCAATAATATAACCTTTGTCGTTGTCACCAAAAGTTACCACTCTCCCATCTTTAGATTCCATAGCGATGAATTGATCCTTATCACCTGTCATATGTCTTGAACAACCATTATCTGGATACCAAAGTCGATTCCTCTCATTGGTTGTAAGACATACCTGCAAATAAAATCAAGTATCCATTTTAGGTACCCAAGCTATATTGGGTCCTTTAGGGTTAGTGGTTATGGTTTCTTTTGGAACCCAAATTTTCTTAAGTCTTTGTTTACCCTTTTCATTTAACTTGTTATAGTTAAATTTTCTGAAATTACACTCATAGGTTTTATGTCCTATTTTGTTACAACAACAACATATTATGTTATCATTTTTGTATTTGACAAATAAATTCTTTAGATATTTTTGTTTACTATTTGTTCTATATCCTAATCCTGTTTTATTATAAACGGCTCTTTGACTATCTAAGATTATATTTAATTTTGTTGAGCTAAGGGTGAATCTATCTACCAAGGATTTGTATTTTTCAACATTTCTCTTTAGTTCACTGTTTTTTTTAATTAACTTTTCAGCTTCATGAGTTAATATCTCACTTAAAGTTTCATGATTATTAGATAGTTTTAATTTTTCTTCCATAAGAATCTGATTTTCATTTATTACATTTTGTTTTTGTGAATTAGTTTCTTGTGTTCTTCCATAAGATCTAGAAAAGCATCATGCAGTTCATCAACCGTAAAATCACAATCAAGTTTAGCATCTACCTAATCATTATTTGCCATGAAACATATTTGAGTTGTATGTTACTGTTCTTCTTTTTCTGAGCTTGATCCCTCACTTTTACTCCATTCAGTCATGAGAGTTTTCTTCCTTAGTTTCTTTGTCATCCATTTTAATTATGAACAATCAATTTTGAAGTGCCCGGGCTTATTGCATTCGTAACAGATGGGCACATCCCTTTCATTTTCTTTGTCCTCACCTTTTTCTTTGTTGGAGCTGCCTTTAACGAAGGGCTTCCTTTTGTGAAATCTTTTCTTACTCCTCATGAACTTTCTAAATTTCTTAGCAAGTATTGCCATCCCTTCTTCATCGTATCCTTCTTCCTCATCGGAGTCATCTGACTCACTGTATTCTCTAGGGATTGTAGACTTTAATGCAATAGTTTTTCTTTTCTTAACCTCTTCTTTAATGTTCTCCTTCATAGTCAACTCATGAGTCATAAGTGACCCTAAAAGCTCTTCTAGTTGCAGCGTGTTGAGATCCTTTGCCTCCTGAATTGTTGTTTCCTTGGCCTCCCACATTTTTAGTAGAAACCTGAGAATTTTTCGCACTAATTCAGAATCAGTATATGATTTACCTAAGATTTTAAGTCCATTTATAATATTTGTGAATCTAGTGAACATCTCAATTATGGACTCAGTAAATTCCATTTTAAACAATTCATACTTATGAACTAACATTAATTTTTGACTCATTTACTTGATTTGTGCCCTCATGTGTGACTTCTAACCTATCCCAAATCTCTTTGGCTAAGGTACACATTGAGATCCTATTGAACTCATTTACATCTAAAGAACAGTAAAGGACATTTATGGCTTTAGCATTTAGCTGAGCCAACCTCTTATCGCTATCATTCCAATCCTTTTCAGGTTTAGAAATGATTGTGTCATCTATGCTAATAGTGGGTGTGTGTGGTCCTCTAGTTATGATACTCCACAAATCATAATCTAGAGCTTGAATGAATATCCTCATCCGAGCTTTCCAATATGTGTAATTTGTACCATTAAACAAGTAAGGTCTATTTGTTGATTGTTCATCACTCATAGAACTTCCTACTTGGGCTGCCATGATTTTTTTCTCTTTGATCGTTAGATCAACAACTAATACTACAGAACCTGACTCTGATACCACTTTGTTGCCCAATAGACAACCCAAGGAGGGGGGGTGAATTGGGTTATGAATAATAACTTTAGTTTCTTTTCGAAGTATCAAATGAGATTATGAAAGATTTCTTGATTTTAATCTAAGAGATAAGACTTAACTATAAAGAAAGCAATGGAAACAAGATGCTCAAGGAACCACAACACAAACACAATAACTTTTATAGTAGTTCGGAGCCAACCCCGCTCCTACGTCCACTCCCCAAATTCTTTTGGAAATTCCATAATAATCTTCCTGATTACAGTCAGTTATTTTACAAGCTCATAATATAACTTGTTATTTTCATGAGATTACAACGAACTTGGTCGGTTTTCACAGGATCACCGACTACAACCAAACTAATTGTTTTACCCGAAATTACAATCTAACCTAGTTGGTTTTCCTTAGTTCACCAACCACAACCTATATTGCTGGTTTTACACTGGTTCACCAACCAACCTTGTTCCCCTTAATTCAATCTTTTGATTGAATCAAGTATAATAACAGAACATAAAAGTTATATAGTTACAGCACAATAAAAAATAATATTAAGGAGAAGAAGCTTTCAAACAGATTTTATGTTGAAGTAGGATGTGGCTTCTTCTCTTTTGGATCCTCTCTTGAATATGTTGGTGGTTGAGGATCAGTTAATCAAGCCTTAAATGAGAGGAGTACTTCTGAATTTGATGTTGGAGCAATTACTCCTCTTTTTGCTTTGAGAAAGGCTTCAATCCTTTTTGGTGGATATGAACTTGAATGCTCTTCAGTGGATGCTTTGTTCTTGTCCCCTTTCTCGTTTTAAACACCTTTTAGAGCCTTCTTTTTTGAAAACTAGCCGTTACAAAAGGTGAAAGAGCCATTCTGACTCTACTGTGCAACCTGACAATGTGACCGTTGAGATTGGAGTCGACTCGCGCGACTTGGAGATGACTCGACTGTAGCTGGAGTCGAATCATGTTCTTCAGGTGACGACTCCCCCACTATATCTTTTAAAAGTACTTACCCGGCTATCCTCCAGGAGTCGGCTCGTGACATTCCGGAGTCGACTCCCCACAAGTGGGAGATGGCTCATATCTTTCAAGTGTCGGCTCGATCTTAGAGTGCCAGAAACTAATATTTCTGCCTTTCTTGTCGGAGTCGACTTGCGTCATCTGGTGTCGGCTCGCCAAAAGTTATAGGCGGCTCATGATCTTTAAGTGTCGACTCGATCTCAGTGTGCCAGAAACTAATCTTTCTGCTTTTTCTTATCGGAGTCGACTTGCGTCATCTAGTTTTCCTTGGTTCACTAACCACAACCTATATTGCTGGTTTTACACTGGTTCACCAACCAACCTTGTTCTCCTTAATTCAATCCCTTAATTGAATCAAGTATAATAACAGAACATAAAAGTTATATAGTTACAGCACAATAAAAAATAATATTAAGGAGAAGAAGCTTTCAAAGAGATTTTATGTTAAAGTAGGATGTGGCTTCTTCTCTTCTCGATCCTGTCTTGAATATACTAGTGGTTGAGGATCAGTTAATCGAGCCTTGAATGAGAGGAGTACTTCTGAATTTGATGTTGGGGCAATTACTCCTCTTTTTGCTTTGAGAAAGGCTTCAATCCTTTTTGGTGGATATGAACTTAAATGCTCTTCAATGGATGCTTTGTTCTTGTCTTCTTTCTCCTTTTAAATACTTTTTAGAGCCTTTTTTTTTGAAAACTAGCCGTTACAAAAGATGAAAGAGCCGTTCTGACTCAATTATGCAACCTGACAATGTGACCGTTGAGATTGGAGTCGACACGCGCGACTTGGAGACGACTCGACTGTAGCTGGAGTTGATTCATGTTCTTCAGGTGACAACTCTCCCACTTTATCTTTTAAAAGTACTTATCCGGCTATTCTCCAGGAGTCGGCTCATGACATTCTGGAGTCGACTCCCCACAAGCGAAAGACGGCTCACATCTTTCAAGTGTCGGCTCGATCTTAGAGTGCTAGGAACTAATCTTTCTGCCTTTTCTTGTCGGAGTTGACTCGCGTCATCTGGTGTCGGCTCGCTAAAAGTTGGAGGCGACTCATGATCTTTAAGTATTGACTCGATCTCAGTGTGTCATGAACTAATCTTTCTGCCTTTTTTTATCGGAGTCGACTCGCGTCATCTGGAGTCGGCTCGCCAAAAGTTGGAGGCGGCTCGCGATCTTTATGAGTCGACTCGATCTCAGTCTCGTAGAAAAAACACTCTTCTATTTTTTTCTCGAAGTCGACTCGATAACGATTGGAGTCGACTCGATATCAGTTAGGTTGAGAAATAGATCTTCTATCTTTTTGTTGAAGTCGACTCAGTATTAGTCGGAGTCGACTCGGTATCAGTTGGGTTGAAATGAGTCCTCGGTGTTTTCTCTGGGGTCGACTCAATCTCAGATGGAGTCGACTCGCACTCTGAACTCGATAATTTTGCTTTTAGCCAGTCTATCAGGAGTCGACTCGCCCACCTGGGTGTCGACTCGAGGTCGTGCTGGATACAATCTTTTGTGACAGAGTCGACTCGCAAAATCTTGGAGTCGAATCAAGTTCAGGGTAAGATAAAAATGGTTCCAAACATTATAATAATTGATCTTTTTAATCCTGAACCACTTTCTAAGTCATCCTAATGTATATAGCAGCATATTTTATGAAACACTCACTTGAATTCATTAGTATAATATGAAATATACTCAAGTATTTTGGGATCATCAAAATCAAATGAGAGAACAACAATCACTCAACACACTTGTTGCCCAAATGTGACAACCCAAGAGGGGGCGGATGAATTGGGTTTTTCAAATTTTAACTCTTAATAGTGCAGCGGAATGAAATTAATTTAAGTACTTTGCAGAAATATAAAACTCAAAAATAAAGATAATGGTCACACACACAAAGACACAAAGTTTTATAGTGGTTCGGTGCACTTCAAAGCACATGTTAGAAGTATGCCCTAGAAGCCAATGTGGCTGACGCATATTTATAATTTAGGGTATAAATTTGTAATTTGACACTTATTAATAAACAAGATTGGACAATTTATTTTTCATTCATGTTTGTATGTGTCCATGAATCGTCCAAGAAATTAATAGATGATGACACATAATTTCAAGAAGTTGAGAATTTGAGGCATGTGTCATTAGGAATTCATTTCTAAATGCTCCTGATCGATGGATCCATCACGAGGGACGGTGATCGATCTGCTGAGATAAGTGCACAGACACTTAGTCAGATGGACGAGTCTCGAGTCCACGGTGTAGAGACACTGGAGTGATTATGCAAGTACTTGTTAGAGAACAAGGTACTGAGCGTGACCAAAGATAGTAGTCATATGGATGTCTATCCACTCGTCAGTGACTACTTGTGCTGCAGTTGTATGACTGGTCCTTTGACCTGCGATGCCTCAGCTATTCACTGTGAGGTTGCTGTAGTTTGACGAGCATGTGAACTTAGGCCCTAGTCATTCGGGTCCTTGTAGTGGAAATTGGCTGCAGTAGGTTCATTTTGGAATAGGGTTGCATCTAGATGAGATCTATCGACTTTGATAGATTAGAAGTGATCCTATGTAATTTATGAGACTGAGTTCGATAAATTCCTGGCCAGATTTTTTGAAAAAAGAGTTTTCCATATCTTGAACTGGAAGTTGTATAAATTTGACATATGATAGACGATGGAATTTGACGGGATATATATAACCTCCGTCACGTCGGGATCCATGATAAAGGGACTGTATCATACGCTAACTGCACCAAGAGGTTCAGATATTTCATTCTGCTGAGTTGCCACCACATACTGCTAGGTGTCACTAGTAGATTGTGAGACTCGAAGGCATTCACTTGGTGATCAGTGAACCCTAAGAGTAGAACTGAAATCGTTTCAATCCACTGAAAAGAGTTTCAGTGATATGAAGATGGAGATCTCAATATTTTTCACTACCAGTCAGAATAGAACCTACGGGATCACACACATAGAGGATTTAATTAGTCAGACTATCATAATTGTGATTTGGAATCATAATAGAAATCAATCATCAATATGATTGGTGATTGAATTAACCCACTAAGTGTTAGTGAGTTAATGAAAAAAGAATTAAGTGGAATTGATTGCAATTGGATTGCAATTGGGCTGATTTAATGAGCCAAATCAAATTGGGTTCGATCCAAATTGATTTGGGTTCATGATTGGATCAATTTGATTAAACCAAAGTTTGTGCGGATTTTAAAGACCATATGTCGTCGTAGGATGAATATGACTTAAGTTATGTTTACACTATGCAGACTTTAAAGTCCACATGGCGTCGTAGGATGCATGCTCCCAAATCAATTAATTCTCCTAATGAGATTAGGAATCCTAATGTGATTAGAAAATTAATCAACTGATTAAATAGACACATGTCATGCATCTATGAGCACAAGGATTGGACACTTGGCATTAATCCAAGGGTGGGTTATAGTCCCATACTCCTAATAAGATTAGGAGGAGCCCTAAACCCAATCTATAAAAGGGTAGCAAGGAAGAAGTTATGAATGAATTCTCTCCTCTTCCTCTCCACGCCTCCTCTTCTTTCTTTCTCCTTCTCCACGGCAGCAAGGGGTCTTCATCCTCCTCTTCTTCCACGGTAGCAAGGCAAAGAAGATCCACGTGCAAGGTTCCTCCTTCCTCTTCCTCCATCGCGTGCAAGGTTGAAGAAGAAAGGGTTCTTCTTTAAGGAGGTATGTTGCAGATTTTTATCTTCTAATCTATATGATAGTCATGAGAGGTCTTTGCAAGGAGCTAGCACTCCGGTAAGATCCTATCTCAGATGATTAGATCCTCGTGTGGATACCTGTAGAGGCCGAACAATTGTGTGGCTCAAACAAGAGCCTAGATAGATCATCAAGCTGCGGTATTTTTCACCTGCAGAATTTTTGAAGATGAGATCTTCAAATTAATTTCTTCTGATTTTAGTTTCAGTTTTATGAATCTTAATCAACCTTCCTCAGATCCTAATCTCCCCTCCCTAATGAATTCAAAGATCTTCTGGATTTGGATCCAGAAAATTTTTTGAATTCTACGATCCGAGGCGCGTTCATGCGATGAATGACGTTCCGTTGAATTCCGCTGCGAACGTCGCATCGAACGGGGAGTAACTCAGCAGCACCTACGTCCACTCCCCAAGATTTTTCTTGAGAATTCACTATAATCTGTCTGATTACAACCGGATTGTTTTTCCGGACTCAAAATCCAAATCTTACAATTAGTTTTACGGGATCACCAATTAAACATATCCGTTGGTTTTGCAGGCTCACCAACAAACCTAACCGTTAGTTTTACGGGCTCACCAACAAACCTTTATCCCCAAGTTTCAATACTTGAAACTTGTTACAAACAAATGTAAAGAAATTGATATGTATACAAAATAACTATTGCTCAATTTGAAATAAAAGCAAACTTAGTAAGTTGAGCAATGGTTGATTGCGCTTTAGATTTTTGCCGATGAGAAAATGGCGTCGTGTAGAGCTGGTGCTTTGACTATTGATGGATCTCTCTTTGAATGCTTTTCTAATTTGCTCAGCTCCTTGCTCTAATTCAGTTGCTCACAGAAAAATAAGCTTTCTTTTTGGCTCAAGCTTTTGATTGCTTTCTTTGAATACTCTTTTTCTCACTTCTTTTTTTTTTCCTTCTCATGATCCCAGTTGAATCCTTTGTTTCTTATAGTCTCTGAGAAGGAGGGAGTACATTACTAGCCGTTAGACACAAAAATATAGTTATTACTAACATTTTCCCTCCGTACTGTTCTTCTGAAAATATAGCCATTAGAGCTGCCAGTCGATTTGGAGTCGATTCGTGTAAACTTGGAGTCGGCTCGGCTGGACCTGGAGTCGCGTGAACTTCTGAGGTGTCGACACGAGTTCGGATCCTCAAAAATTGATCTTCTATCATTTATCGATGGAGTCGGCTCGAGATTTGCTAGAGTCGACTCGACTAACTGTTCTTCTGAGCTTGCTTTTTGTTCTTCCCTTTGAGTGAGTCGGCTCGAAGATTCTTGGAGTCGACTTGGACACTGTTCATCCAAAAATCGGATTTCTATCTTTTTCTTAGGGAGTCGACTCGATATTTCCTAGAGTCGACTCGGCCACTGTTCATCCGAAATTCGGATTTCTATCTTTTTCTCAGGAAGTCGACTCAATGTTTTCTGGAGTCGACTCGGCCATTGTTCATCCGAAATTCCGATTTCTATTTTTTTTTCTCAGGGAGTCGACTCGATGTTTTCTGGAGTCGACTCGACCACAATTCATCCGAAATTCGGGTTTCTATCTTTTTCTCAAGGAGTCGACTCGATATTTTCTGGAGTCGACTCGATATTTTCTGAAGTCGACTCGGCCACTGTTCATCCGAAATTCGGATTTCTGTCTTTTCTGAGAGTGTCTCAGAGAGTCGACTCGAGCTTCCAATGAGTCGACTCAACCACTATTTCTGACTTTTGTTCTTTAGCCCATTTTGAAGGGAGACGTCTCTTGATTCTTTGGAGTCAACTCGCACTTTGCTGGAGTCGACTCGAGCTCTACATGAGTTGGCTCCTGAGCGTGCCAGAAGTGTGTCACTTGTCCTATTTGTGCCAGAGTCGACTCAAACCCTACTTGAGTCGACTCAAGGACTGTTCCTTGGCCATTAACTGATCCAAAGTGTTTTCATTTTAATCCTTACTAATTTATCTTGAATCATTTCGATATTTTTCTAAAACACTAAACATAAAATCATTAGTAAAATAATATATTCTCAATGGCTTTGTAAACATCAAAGTCTCAAAAGGATCAGCATATACATATTTATATTGGTGACCAAGTACAGAAATTCTTACGTCAATTGCAATCCAACCCAACTACAATGCTACCAATCCACACCTAACATATTCAGTCAATTTAATATCAATATAAAACCAACTTATCCCTTATCAATCACTCGCCATATTAATGAATCAATTAATCAATAATTACCTAAATTTAGACTTATAAAGTTTGAATTACCCATATTCCCTATCCATCTTTAATTGAAAATTAAAATAAATAAAGGGTTAAGGCCTTACTTCAATTTAGAACTAAGTGTAGAATTTCGTTGGGCTTCTTTCTATTCGGATGATTGCACCTCCATCTAAAATAAGGGCTAACTATAAAAATAGATTCGCATAGAAGAAAGTAGGATGCCAGCTAAATAATAGCGCCCAATTGTTCGAATCAATTGCATACGTAACTCAATCCATCTAATCAAGAAACATATATCCAATTAAGAAAAGAATAATAGATCAGGGGTTATCAATTATGGGCCCAATAGTAACTGACAATAGTCGAGATGAAAGAAGGATAGGGTGGACTAGGTAGCAGTGTCTGACGATCCGAGTCGATCTGCTCAAGCCAATCAAACTAGTCAACTCATGAAACAAGAATCGGATCAATAATATAGGTAACACAATAGAGATTAGTGATGATAAAATTCAGTGGTGCCTAATCGCCCAAATCAGTCAAAACAATGTTTTCCAAATAATCAAATCAAGGAATAGGTATCAAATACGACAAGGGTAGCATGCTAGGTTGCTGATGGTGGGGGTCCATGGAGGGCTAGCAAATACTAAAGTGAAGGCTAGCACGATGGGCGACCACAGCAACACTAGTCCGGGACTCTCTACTGGGGTTAACCTAGGCCACAGAAAACATCTGGGACCCCCTTTTAGGTCCATTAAACCATGCAAAGAGAGAAAAAAAGAGAAAAAAATAAAGAGAGAGATAAAAGAGAAAAAGAGAGAGGAGAGAGAGAGAAAGAAAAGAGGGTTCTCTTCTTCTTCCCCAAAATAGGAGAGAGCCTGTCTCTCCCTTTCCTCTTCGGATCAGAGGGGTGGCAACCCAAGGTGGACGGCTCCAGTGGCGATGACCCAGTGCAATCCCTCCACCAAAGCATCATCAGCGACGGTGGTCGGCCGGCGCAAAGAAGAAGAAGGGAAGAAGATCAATCCACACCAATCACCATCAAACTCATCAATTAGACCCTTTATCGTGGTTGTCTCCCCAATCTACAGCCACATGATCATAGGGGTCCCCAGGGGCAGCACAACTCAACCAAATCTGGCGGCTGATGGCAACGGGACTCTAAAAAAATGGGGTTGAAATAAGGTACCCTATTTTGAAAGGTATTCCAATGATTTGTTGGCCCAAACCCAACCAAAGATGGCAACAAAACAAGAAAAATGAGAGAAAGACTGACGACAATTACCTCGGTCCGGCGAGGCGATCCAACAGCTCTTTCCAGCAAAAAATCAAGGAAAGAACTCGGTGAAAGGTTGTGAATTCAATGATGATTCCTCATGTGGTAGAGTTTAATGGAGGGGGAGGAGGATCTTTAATAAAGGAATCCTAGAGTTCTGGATAAGCTTGGATTGCCCTAGGAGTCTTTGATTCCGTCGGAATCGAGAGAGGAAGAAGACTCCAACCGGAGTCTCTTCTCTGCCTACCTCGTGCCACAGAGCATGATTGGCCATGGGCCTGGGTATCTTTAGACTAGCCCATAAGCCCAATGATCTAGGCTGCTACACTTGATCACTTTCTCTTGGTTACCGATGTCAATGGAGGCTAATAACCTGCTACTATGATGTGAAATTGAACCAAAATATAAGGTATAAATATAAAAAAAAATATTCCAATAAATCATTAGGTTTGGTTTGGACTCCAAAATTAGACCAAAAAGTCTTATCAGATCGAGTTTATTTTTAGGTAGATCCATGCTGAAAACCTGGAATATAACCCAATTATATGCATATATACAAATGTATGCATATAAATACTTGCACACATAAATATATTAATACATACCTATGTCTATGTCTATGTATGTATTTATCAATTTTTATTTATAAAAGAAAAGGTCAAAAAGAGGAGTTAAATTGTAACATATTTTAATCCATCAAATCCCTATCCTATCATTTGTGGTAGTCCTTTTACAAACAATTATTGTGGTTTAATATTTATACTGAGCTTGATTATTATATAATCTTTTTTATGCTTCATGTCCTATCTTTACATGGATACTTAAATAACAAAAGGAGTAGTTGAATAGAAACCCTCTTTTATATATAATTTTGAGTAAATTATAAAAATCTTTCTGAGATTAGGATTAAATTACACTTACACCCAATAGTATGAAAATCCTACTACAAATATTTAGGTTTTTACTAATAAAAAATATAGTCATAAAATCTTTTACTTTCTTCATTAAAAGATTTTAGTAACTAAAAATATTCATCGCTAGGTGGTCACTAAAGGCCGCATGGCTAAAACTTTTAGTAACGAAAATATAAAATCGACAAAAGAACTATTATATATAGTGATGAAATGCAAATGGTTGTTCAAGACAAATATTAATGATGATTTTGTTTGTGCAAAAGACTAAAAAATTATCATTAAAGAGCCTAAAAATGATGACTTGATAAGGAATTAATGACCAAAAATGAGTTTTAATGAGATTTTATGCCGTCGTTAAAATTAATGAGCTCGCCAGGCTAAGGGTTCAAATTCATTCAAATCTAGTCACAAGCACCACAATTGGTTTGTAGTTAGTCTCCATGAACCTATGTTGCAGTGTCCCCTAGTCCATATAGGTCATGAGCTAAGTCCACTCTGATACCATTATATCATACTCCCGACCCAAGTTCATAACCGAAAGTTCTGTCAATCACCACATACTCATAGAAAACCCTCCTTACAAGTATGCAAGGCATCGCAATATAATATCATAAATATGCGGCGAAATAATTTAACTAATAATTGACAAACTTTATTTCAATAACTAGCTCAATATTTAAAAGTCTCACGATTCTAACAATATTTTAGAATAGTACATTAATTTAAATAAACTCAAATATAAGATAATTTGTGCTTACTAGTCACTCTTCTATATTAAAAATTCCGATCGGGCTAATTCTCTGAATCTGTCAAATAATAAAAAATTGTATAATGAGCTAGACACCCCAATAAGCAATGGTCACTTTACCTAAACAAATTAAGCAATAAAATAGATAATAATTTATAAAAAATAAGCATATATGGAGTACTAATATGTGAATCAAATATTTCTTAAAATATTAAATTTTGTTCATGAATTCAAAATTTTTCAAATATCAATTTTATCCTATCAATTCTGAGTTATGACCATATCATCCTATGGTCGAGTCATAACACTTACTAATCTTCTTACGGTGAGCTATGCATCATCTTGCAGCAAAAATCCTTCAAAACCATTGGCCTGCTGGTAGTATGTCGCTAATCATTTTGGACACAACCTTCAAGACAAATCATATGCTAACATATTAACCCCCATTAGAGGGGCCTTCAATATAGCCAGGTCGAAATTCAAATAGTTGTAGGTTTCATATTTCAGTTCTAAAATCATGCAGTGTCAAAATCAATCAATCATATCCATAATAAGATCATATATCGTCATAATATTCCAAAATATTTTTTGTAATAATATACTATCTATCAAATTCATGTATCATGAATAATACCAATTAAAAGACATTTTAATAATTATTAATAAATTTAGAAAAAGTGAAATTTACTTATCTTGCGAACGCAATTCAGCTAATAGATCCAATTAATTCCAAAAATTCTTCACAGAGCCTAATATCCAAAAATTATACTTTTTATTAAAATTTTATCATAATTATAAAAACTTTAAATTCCAACATCCATGCAAGACTAACCAAGCAAGAGTGCCTGACATTCTAGTCGGTTTGATCAAAATAAAATTTATCGAATCATGCTCGAACTAGGGCATGGATAGTTCAACAAATATTGGAGCGATCAAATCTAACAATGTTTGACAGAGGGTAGGGTGGGGGCTGACACGCCATCCGACGATCTTGGATTAGGACCCCTTATTAGGGTCAATTCAAAATTACTGTGAAGAGTCCCTATTGGATCCAACTACCCTAAAGAGAGTAGAGAGAGAAAGTCTAGATAGAGAGAGAAATAAGAGAGAGAAAGAAAGGGATAGGCGTTCTCTCCTCTTCTTCTTCTTCTTCTTCTTTCTTTCTTTCTTCTCTTTGGTAAATAGGGGAAGGAAGAGGGTGGACCAGTGGCTTACCATGGTGGTCCGATGAGGTGGCAGCCAGAGATAGTGGCCAGCAGCGAAGAGTGACCAGCGGCGATAGCCAGCCGGCAAAATTCAACCCAAAAATAGGCCCCGAGGACAGTAATTGTTGGCTCGATTGTCCTTGGATCCTAGCTCGCTTGCCGACATCTAGGGGTCTCGCTTCGACCAGGGCAGAGCAGGGAAGGGCTGGGGCTCTCGACAACAAACACTGGTGGTGGCGGTGGTCGAAAAATAGGAAAGAAGGACCGATAAAAATAGAGGATGTGAAACATAAGATTTTTCGGTCAATTTTTGGTGGGTTTCTTGGCCGGCAAGCGGTCCTATCACAATAAGAAGAAAAGTCGAAGGTAGATCCGAGCTTTACCTTACTCTGGCGAGCTCTCCGACCTTGAGTTCCAATGAGCACGATGAATCCAAGCCATGGACTCGATGGGAGAAAAGAGGTGATGGTGATCGGCGATCGTCGGTGGTGCTTGAAGAAGAGTTGGGAGGGCTTTATATAGCAGTGGAGGCTAGGCTTATCCTAGCCTCCGACGAAGTTTGTGGTGGAGGAGGACGTTTCCTCCTCCACGGATTTCTACTAGGGCTCTATCCTTTTTTGACTGAAACAGGCCTTCGGGCCACTGTTTGGGCACCTGGCTGGGCCAACAGACCGGCCTAATAAGGCCAGGACTCACAAGTAATTTGACCAATATTGATTTTGACACCAAAATTATGACAATATAATATATCATCACTGAAAATATAGACTTTTATTAACCACTCTACAAGTTTGTCACTAAAAGCATATATCCATAATGACTATTTTAAAATATCATCACTAAAGATATAGTTTTAGCGATAAATCATAAAATCATCATTAGTGAGTTGACCAAAATTGATTGTGGTGCCAAAATTATTTTTCTACCTTAAAAAAGTTCTATTTAATAATATTTTTTTGTGATAAAATAAAAATAGTCACAAGAGATATATATTTTGTGATAGTATTTCTTTTTGTCATTAAAGATATAGTACAAAATGATTTGTTGTGACCACTCTTATTTTTGTCACTAAATATAGAGCTTTTTGTAACCAGAATTTTATTTCGTCGCTAAAAATTCATCATTAAAATTTTCAATTCTTATACGCTTATCCTCTTGATGTTTATTTTTATCCAATACTTTAACCCACAACTTAATAAAACGTTGGTCAAACCGATAAATTTAAATAGGAACCAAATGTCATATCTGAAAAATTTTAAAAATGATCAAATAATTTTATGTGACATACCCTAGAATATAAGAAAATGTATGTATCCTTCTTAGCTTCTCCTCACTCAAGAGCAATTTTGACTTTTGACATGAGGTAAATGGATTCACTAACGCCATTATTTAATTAGGTTTAAATGTATATTTTACACATTACTCGGTGTCAGTATAATAAACGTAAATCTCATACGATAATTTACTCTATAATTTTTATATTTTTATATGATTTCTTTAGTGTTCACAATTTTTGAGGTACTATCTTGGATATATTGAATAATTAGAAATATAATTTAAATATATATTTAAATAACTTATTGAATAACCTGATTCCTACTTGAAACCCAGCTTAATACCCGACCTTTGTTAGGCCCAATATCGGACATAGATATAGAATTTTAATTGGGTTTGGATTTGGATTTGAATCTGGCAAAAATATTTTGCATTTGGTAGTCTTTCTACAATATATTTGTTATGGTATAATATTTATATTAAACTTGATTATTGTATAATCTTTTTTGTGCTTCATGTCTTTTCTTTGAATGAAAACCTAGCGCGAAAGTAACTGTTGAATAGATACCCTCTTTTAGATATAATTTTTTATATTTTTATATCAATTTTCTTGTTCATAGTTCATGAGGTAGCATTTTGGATGTATTGAATAATAAAAATATAATAAAAATGTAGTTAACTAGCTTATTAAATATCTAATTTCTACCCGAATCCAACTCAGTACTCAATCTGTTTTAGGTCCAATATCGAGCATGGGTATAGAGTTTTAATTGGGTTTGAGTTGGGATTTGTATCTAATAAATTTATTTTGGGTTTAGGTTTGAATATGTTCAAACTCAATCCGAACATGACCTGCTAACCCCCCACTATTGATTAGTTTTGAGCAAGATTTCAACAATATTTTGAGTAATCGTGTAATAAAAAATTCACAACATCAACGTCCTATACAAGCAAACCCTTTGTTATTTTAAATTGGAATTTCCTTGCTGTAATAAAATAACAATCATTACCTGTCCACTTTAGATTAGGTTTCTTTTGAAATTAGCAACAGGTTAATATAACAATGTTATCTATTGTAATGACCATCCCTCAAAATCATTATTGGCCGTTATAAAATTATAATACATCTTATTTGCTATCTTATTCAGCTTTGAACTTTTTGCTATTAAAATGATAGATGTCATTATGGTGATCATACTCCATAGTTTTTAATAGCCCTAGGGTTTTTTATTTTCCTGGGCCACTTAGACCGATGTTTATGAATACAGATAATGGCGATCTTTATACTGTTGTTTCTTCTTTAATTGATAACATCATCTGGAGCAATGCATTCTTTACAAAAGATTTCGGTACTGATATCAAACAGCTAGTGAGTGAGAATTTTTGCCCTTTCTCTTACTTAAGCTTGTGATAGGTGAGATTGAATGGGATCTTCTAACAAATATTCAGTCCTGTGACACTGAAAGAAGAGATGCTTGGCACCTTCTAACAATAAGGCCACACAGAGCACAGGAAGGATCTAGTGTTAAAAACAAGATATTGATGGAGTACCACAGCTCTATGAATTTGCAACATGCCTCTCTTCTAGACATAGGATCTACCTCCCCCTAGTTTTATTAAGCTTAATATTGCTGGCTCCTTTATCTCTCTACCAATAGGTTAGCCAAGAGATAGATGTTGAAATTGTTGTGCTAACATGATTCTTAATCATCGACATTATTATTATGTACATGTATGCATATATGTAGATATTTTGTAGAAGAATCTGTAGTATACTAGAGTAGTCTAGAAGGAAAAATGAAAAAGTCTCATGGGAGGATGAAGAGTTGTATCGAAAAACGAACAGGCGCAAGAATTTGCTGCATTTATATCCGTCGGGTATAAGCCACCGTTATACTAAAAAAAAAAAAAAAAAAAGAAGAAGTAGGTGCAAGAATTTCTAAGGAAAATATCTTGAAATTAGGATATTGATGAAAATCTCTGGAAAGCTCTTCATTAATATGTCCAGAAAAGGTTTAGAACTTTCTCTAAGATATATATATATATATATATATATATATATATATATATATACCAAGTAAGCAAGTGGTAAGTAAGCTACTAACTATAATAATATCTTCAAATGAACGCTTTGCTTTCTTAAATACCCATAAACTCCATGGGAGATTGTGCACGACCATGTTACCACCGCCAGACTTTTGTCAACTCGCTAAGTTCCCAATCACGAGGCTCATGGATGCTTGTAAATGTTTACTAGGTGTCCGTCAATTATGTCCTCTAAGAAGCAAATCAGGCTCCTAACTCACTTAACTCGCTCGCTGGCAGGGGACATCGGTCGGCGATTTTATTATGGTTTGGGAGGGACTTAGTTTTCTTCTAGATCATGGCACCTCATACACTATGATCACTAGCAGTGTAGTACCTAGAGAGAAAAGGATCGTATCTTTGGTGTGAAAGAAGAATTTATTTTTCTTCATACGAATTCACTGTTGGACCGCGCAATGGCCAAAAAATTAAAATACTATAAAATCGGCACAGAATGTGACTCGACAGTCAACATTGTAGAAAAAGATCAATTATTTATTTACGCCAAAGATACAACCCGAATCAAAAAAATTTGTAAACTGTAGCACTTGTTTTAAACTCCATGAATGCAATTAAAATAGAGAGAGTGTGTGAGTTGGTTTTTCCATGTCACATAAAATGTTATTAGGCTCTTTTACCAAAACAATTCAGTAATGATCATAAATTGTAGCTAATCAAAGAAAGAAACACAGCTTTAGTGTGAAAAATAGCAGCGTGGATTTAAAACCTAACAGATTTTTAATTACATAAACTTGCTCTCCCTATTCATGGCTCCTACATATTAATCACTGAATCAATACCTATAAAATTACAAACAAAAAAATCCTCAATCTTTACTCTACCAATCCATCAAACGACCATAAATATCGGAAAAATCCAGCCACCAAGCGCCCAACTCACGCAAACCGGAGAACCAGACCCAGCATACTCGCCAATACCACCACCGACACCCTTTCAGACCCCACCATCTTCTGCGATAGAAGTTAATGCAAAAAAGTTCAAAAGTATTTGTAAATAAGTTTTTAATATAGAATAATATTATTCCAGGAAATAAAGGAAAGGGAAAGCGGCGGGAGAAATAATTTACCGTGGCTGACGAGATGGTGGAGTAATAACCGGTGGACGAAGCCCCCGGCGAGTGCGGCCCGGCGCCGCCGCTACTGGCGGTGGGGGCGGTAGAATTGCCGGCCGGGGCCTCCGCGACTCCAAGATGGTAGGCAGGGGAGCCGTCGGGCTTGAAGAGGCCGTAGTGGCGCTCGGAGGCGGGACCGGGCTTGAGGTTCTCGTTGAAGAGGGCGAAGACGTAGACGTGTAGCGGCGCCCCGGGGGCCATCGGGGTCCCCTTCCCCTCCGCCACCATCCGCATCAGGTTCCCGTTGTACCTCCTGGCGTTCTCCGCCGTGGCCCCGACCTCGTCCTCGTCCCCCGCCGACGGCCATCCCGTCTCCGACACCCTCACGTCGACCCCCTTCCCCCCGCCCGCTGCTGCGATCGCCGCCCGGACGGCGTCCACCTGGGCGTGCAGCATGTTGTCGTAGCGGAGGCCAGATCCGGGGTCCACCACGCCCTGGTTGGGCTGGAAGAGGACGTAATCGAGGGTCACCCGCTTGGGGTCGGCCTTGTATGCGAAGTAGGGGTACGCGTTGATGAGGAACGGGGATCCTGTCTTGGATAAGAAGGAGAGGAGGGGGGTGACGTAGGGGAGGAGATCGCGGCGGAAGGCGCCGGCGGAGGGGGGGAAGGAGGTGGAGAGGACGGCGAGGGAGTGCGCAGTGGTGACGGCGACCTGGCGGTCGAGGCCGAGGGTGGCGAGGGCGGAGTGGACGGACTGCATCGCCGGGAGGAGGGACTGGGTGAGGGCGGAGTCATTGCCGGAGAGGACCTCGTTGCCGACGGTGACGGCGGCGATGCGGGTACGGGGGAGGTGGGGATAGAGGTTGGCCTTGACCCAGGCGAGGGCGGTGGCGGGGTCGCGGACCTTGGGGACGAGGCGGTCGGGGAGGCCCACCACGAACTCGACGCCGGTGTCGGCGAACGCGCGGAGGACGCGAGGATCGGTGTCGTAGAGCTTCACCCGGCCCACGCCGAGGGGCCGGAGGAGGCGAATCACCGCCTCCGGCGACGGGAGGTTGTCGGCGACCTGGCCGTAGTTTATGCCAATCGCCGCTGACGAGGAATTGGAGGCGGAGGACGGAGAGATCGCCAGGAGGAATAGGATGAAGGGGATCAGGGAATGGACGGCCATTATTGAATCTCACGCGCTAGCACGGACGGGGAGGGAGAGAAGGTGAGTATGGTGTAGTGCGCGAGCGAGCAAGGCTGAGGGGGAGCAGTGGGACTGGGAGGACTATAATAGCCGGTATTTTTGGGCGGTGACGCCGTCAGATCTAACGAAGGAAAAAGAGGAGACGAGAGACTGTTTGTCGGTTTTTTCAGCCGTTTTCCCGTTAGTGCGCTATTTTCGCACCTACTTATCTTCCTTTCGAACAATTTTTTTAAAATTATGCGGTTATCTTTTTAGCAAAAAAAATATGCGGTCATTAGAAGATTAGCGCCTGGACCACACCTTTTATTTATTTTTTTTTGGTACAATTGTTGCTCATCCTACTCTGATATAGATGCAAACAGCAAAATTAAGAGCTACAATCTGGCATAATTGTGAAGGAAAATTCTCTGATGTATCCAGAGGACCTCATCGGAGTGCTGTGCTGCATAGAAAGCGACCCAGTCGACGGCCCTATTCACCATCCAATACACGTGCACTGCTTAAAAGGCATTGTAATCTCACACCATCCACTGAATATCGTCGAGTAGAGAGTTTCCATCCTCCCCTGCCTCTCCTCTCGTATCCAGTCGATCAACGTGGCCGAATCTTCCTCGAGGATAATATGCTCCGCCCTCAGTCTCTACCTTGCATCGGAGATACATTCCTATGTTGCTCTGAGCTCCGCCCCTATAACTATCAGTCCATCGGTGTGTCGCCCTCCTGCAGCAATAATCTGTGAGTCATAACTTCTGATCATAAAGCCCACATCTGTTCTGTCTCCATCACCAAAGGATAGGAAAACAAGGACAGATATGGGCACTATATCATAATATTTCTGGCCATGTCAGATAAAACCCTCATAGCAGCCCTAGTAATCACATCTGTCCAAGCCCTTATTTTTTTTTACAGAGAGCCCAAAGTTCCTGGGAAAGATAAAATTCTCTTAAAGCAAAAATAAAAAATAAAAAAAATCTCACGGTATCCGTACTCCGTAGGATCAGCCTTAGCTGTGTCACGACTTTCAAAGTCTACGTGAGCTGGCTAGGCTTTGAACGTTTTGCTTCCTTTCTTTGCAGGAAAGATAGGATTAGAGAAGGTTCGCGGTGAATGGGAATCTAATCCGAGTGTCAGAACTTTTCCATCCTATGTGGGAATCTAATGTCGAAAACAATATAATGGAAGTGGGTGCGGGTGGGTGCCGTCCAAATTGATCCAACCAGCGGCAACCGGAACGGAGCCGTGCCTCACTTTTTCTTTCATTCTTCTCTTCTTCTCCTCTTCTCCTCTCAAATAAAATCCACCGTCATGGACCATCTAAGAGACCGGGGATTGTGCTTGCGACAGAGGGCGTTCGGGGGCGGACGTGGAAGGAAGAGTGAGAATGCCTCCAAAAGAAGGTAAAGCATCCATGTGCGTTTAAAAGCCTTTTTCTTTTCTATTCTTTTGTGCTCAATTGTTGGGTCCACCCGTTAGGGCTTTTGATTGTTAGATATGTCCCATGGTTCAACGAAGTTTACAGTTAAAGCATGCGTAAAAGTAGCTCCGGGCTTTATCGAATTGGAGCAAGCTTCACCCTCAAGAGTCCACTCAGCAAGGAAAAGAAAACATAAGGTGGCCTTCCTATTTTGGTATTATTTTTTTAATTCCCATCTTAAAATAACCCAAACGTCAGGCTTCTACTAATGGAGCTATCAGTCCATAATTAAAAAAACAAAAAAAGGAAAAAAATATGTTCGATATCCTCTTTCTTTCTCATCAAACCCCTTTATCCGTCCTTTTTTCTTCTTCTTTCCAAGTCTTTTTGTCTTCTTCCAAATTTCAGAATTTTTGTACATAAGAGTTCATGGAATCTAAAAAATGATATATATATATAATTCCTTATGTCAGACAAAGCTAGAAAACTGCATACTATGTATTGGTGCTAATGAACATCATGTTTTGAAAATTATGTATCGATTTATCTAGAGATGTGTATTAGCTTGCTAGATAACTAATTTGCTTGGTATGTATTACCAGCAATATAGTGTATACTAGTAAAAGGTATATTCGGAAAACTATGTATCGATTTATTTAGAGGTGTGTTTTGCTTCATAGCTAGATGTGTATCAAAGAAACTTATAGTATGTTTTAGGAAGTCGACGAGTGTGTATCATTCAGTCATACAGCGTGTGCTGGTGAATATGACGTTCTAAAAATTGTGTATTGATTTACTTGGAGGTATATATTTGGTTGCTAGATCACTAATTTTTTAAGTATATATCATCCGATCATGTACTGTGTACTAGTAAACACAATATTATAAAAAATATGTATTAATTTACTTAAATATATGTATTAGTTTGCTAGATGACTAATTTGCTCAGTATGTATCATCTAGCTATGTAGTGCATACAAGTAAAAAATGAGTAAGAAATAGGATGCTATATGTGATCTCTTTTCCTATTTTGTTTTTTTTTTAAGCAAGGATTGATGACTCTATTAGTAGGAGAAGTTTCTGACTTCTGATTTTCTTTTTTTTTAAGATGGCACTAGAAAAAGTATGATAAATAAGAAAGTGCGCACTATTTTTTTCTCTAGTGCCCGCCACATATGATTTTTGTTTAATTTGATGCAAGAGATGTTAATGATTGCATTTCTTTCTATTAGTGTCTATCATCAACGAATGGCACATATGAATGATAGCTTTTTCATGCGGGTTTCAATCCATGAGTCACGCGATGTACACAATGAACGTGGGCTGGTGGAGGGATTTGGTCCGACAGGACTCTCGAGGAAAATAATCTACAAGGACTATTGAAGCCAAACGAGTGATAAGTGATAACTAGGGGAGATGTAATGTTTTCCTTGAGACTCTTTCTCTACAATCTATGCTAGCTGCAAACACTATAGTAGATAAAGTTATGAAAAATTACACACAAAATTCTAATAAAAAATAGTACATTTTTAATGAAGAGTTTTATATAATCTCATCTATTACAAGAAAATTGTTTTATGAGGGAGTCCATCTTTCTTGAGTTACTTAGTACTAACTAAAAATATTTATCATAGAGAATATTTTTGGAGGCGGTGTTTTTGAGTATAAGAAAGTTTGGCATTGCATTCATGATTCTTTGGAAATAAAGATTATTGCCACTCGAAACCCAACCTGATGGGTTGATGAGCCAATTAGTGAGGTTGTTCTACTCGGTTGGGCTGGAGAAGCATTGCATCATGTTGGATTTGATCTCCAACCATGTAATAGTGCATCAATTTGCATATTCATCCTTTACTATAAATAATAACTCATGCCAATCCTCGAGAAAATAATTAACATATCCTCCTCATAATCAACAAACATCTATCAAGCATTCAAGCCTACAAATTAACCAGACATTGGAGAAACTCTTCCTTCAAAATATTTGCAAAATCATATATACCATATATTTATTTTATATGCAAAGTAAATTATTATCAAAAACTTTTTGACAAACATCCCATGGATTTATTTTATCTGGTTAATTTTTATCCAAATGAGTTATTTCTTGATATGGGTAGTAACGTCCTTGTTGGGCATCTCTATCTCACATGACGTCAATATAAATCTTATACACCCAACCAGCCACTGTAGCTTTGAGCAGTTTGATTATTAAAGCAGCTTGGCTCATGTTAGTTCATACAAACCACTCAGTTCAAAGGATGTGCAAATGCTATCCCATGATTCGAACATTGTTAATCTTCATAGTACGATCTCAATTAGACATGTTATTAAGCTAGCGGGTCAACCGTCACACCTAGGTGTTAATGTGGTGTCTGTACTTTAGCAACCAAGAAAGGGATGTATTATCCACCATCTACAGCTATTTAATAGTCTTCCAACTTCATCCTTATCTGTAGCAATTATAGAGCAAGAAATGAGGGTCTTAGTTCTCTCTCTCTCTCTCTCTCTCTCTCTCTCTCTCTCTCTCTCTTTCCCTTTTTCTTTTTGCTTAAGCGGGTTGTTTGTATCACTCGGGTACGAACATACCTAATAAAATCGAAAAAATAAAATGTTCCAGAGTACCCTAGGCAACGCACTCTCAGTCATCCACAGCGTGCCTTCCGTGTGGTTGGCCACATAAGCCGCAACCTAGTCCGCGGCCTTGTTTGCCTTTTTATGTACATATTTGGCCTGGAAGGCCATCCCATCATTATCCATCTTCCAAATGTTTTGGGTCAGAAAGTGGTCCGTCCCCATCCTGGTTGGGCCTCTTTGGATCCATCGAATCACTGTGGCCAAGTCTTCCTCCATCAGGATGGAGCTAACCTGCAAAATATGTCGCGCATATCGGAGGCCGGCTTATGCAGCTCTCAACTCTGCACCAGGACCGTGGGTCTTAGTTCTCTTTTAGTTAACTAATTAGTTGACTAAATCTCCTACATTATTTCTATATATTTTAGGTATCTAATTGGAGATACAAATTGCATACTATTGTAATTTATCCAAAAATGCATAAATAACATAAAAAAATATTTTAGAAAATGTATCTAGTATAAAAATATGGCTTTGCTTGTGGCACTAGCTCCAATGAGGATATTCATGAGGCAGGAGTTGGAGGAGAAACCTCCAAGTCAGTGTCACTTACTCATTTGGACCAATGATTTCTATTAACTAGTACAGCAAGAGTTTGCCATGCCTTTAGCACCACCAAGCCCTCCACATGGTTTTCTACGATTTATCTCCAACGAAATTTGTTTGGGATTCATAATTGTGTTAGCATCATGGAAAAAGGAAGGGAAAGAGAAATATTTGAAGAATTTCGTAACTTCTCGAGAGCTTTGCCGAGGACTTATGGCTAGAGATTCTTCATCTATCTTCAAATCCCACAACCTTTTCTTTGAATAATAATTAGCATTAATTATCTCCTATTCAAGAAGTATTGCGTGACGCTTCAAAATTTGGGCCTTTCACTTCTCTTAGAGACAATCGAACGCTGGTTTTATAAATCCTATCAAATCAAAAGGTAATTGCTCAAACAAACTATTTATTTTATATGCATGTTTGGTACACATTCATTGTAATTGTCATGAGCCAATTAGATAGTTGATCATCCATAAAATTGCCCTATCTGAATCAATTACTAATATATAATTTGTCTATATTAGAGATAAGAAATTTCAAGTCTACCATTGATTAGGCAAAATCTCGATTTTCTATCCCCTGCCCTAGCGCATGGCGCTCACCTATGTGATTTGGCGTCGCATGGATGTTTTTTTTCATTAACGGATGCTCGCCCAGCCCAATCTGGCTCAGCACAAGTGGAGCCCCTTCGAGCCTAATTGGATGGCAAGTGGCAAATTGGGTGGGGTGACTCCGTCAACTAGAAATAGAGGAATATATATATATATATATATATATATAGAGAGAGAGAGAGAGAGAGAGAGAGAGAGAGATATTCAAAAGGCTGTGCTCATACGAGACTATGAGCTGCCGATATATCCAAAAAAATAATAAAAATTAAGAGATATTAGTCTTGGTCTCCAAAAGAATGTTTGGTATGGGCTGATGATTCCAAAATCAAAAATAATGTGAGTGGAGGTGATAGGATCATCATGCTTTGTTGCACTATGATGATCCTATGTAGTAGCGATCCTAAATTACTTCCACTCCTTAAATTACCACTAGAGCTGATCATGGGCTTTGGGTCACCTATGTAAAATTCGACATTTTCTATGCCCAAATTCAACTCATGATCAGTTTTAATCACCACATAACTCGATAATGAAAAACTTTTTCGTGAGAATGGGTATCAAAGTTCACACCATGACAACGATATTGGATTGAAATTTGAGGACAAAAATATGGTATTTTATCCTATAAATATTATATATGTTATATTATATAGTACTTATAATGTAATTACATTATAATATATAAATAATTAGATTATTATTTAGTTCTATAACAACAACTAGTATATTTTTATAAAATTAATAATTTATATAATTAATAAATTAATACTTTATTATAATTTTTTTTATAATTAATAAATGTATTTTTATAGAATATATTAAAATAGTTCTGGAATTACATTGTTAATGAATATCAAATATATTATTTATAATAAAAAAAATTAATTACTAAAATATAATATGGTGATGATGTTAGATCATCGGAAATAGGTTATCGTGCGAGGATCACGGTGATCTAAGATCACCTTGCTCTGATCCCATTCGGATCACCATACGCAGCCTAAAGGCTACCGCTCTCATCGGACCTAGGGCACGGAGAGGAGTCTCTTCTTCTGCCTCTCTCGCACCCTCCTACGTCTTTGCTCGATCTCGGCGGACAGCGGCGGCGGGCGAGGCTTGCAAGGGTCGGAGTAGACCACTCCGCTGATTGATTGAGGCGAGCGCTTCGTTCTCCCTTCCTTCTCACTCTCCTTTCTCCTTCTCCCTCCCCCACCGTTTCCTTCCCCACTTTAGTTCTTGTAGCTATTAATTCTGAGGAACGGGGTCGTTCGAAGCCTCCGAAACAGGGCGGAACTTTTTTGTTTCTGACCCCCTCTTCCATTACTGTGAGAGAGCTTTGAATGCTCTCCCATAACTTGTACTTCTTACTCCGAAACAGGGCTGGTTCTATTCAAATGCCAGGATATAAATGATTTCTTTTGTGCTTTCTTTATTCTCAATTTGTTGCCTTAGTTATGATTTACGTTCTGAAATTTTTGATCTATGTTCGTCTGCCCTTAATAAAAGTGATTAATACTTTGCTATGATCGTGACAGCACTTTGAGAGTTTAGGATTCATTTTTATAATCTTCAAGACTCTCTTTTGGATTCGAAATCTATTGATATTATTCTTGATTTTTGTTGTACTATATTACGCTGTAGAAATAAGAAAATTTGCTTTCTTTTCATATGTCTTCAATAGTACTAACGTGCGGGTATTACTACTGTTGTCATACTATTAACATGCTTTTGTTAAGAATAATCCTTAGCGGTTGTGTACTTGTATTCTATAAGTTTAGATCAAATGATAAAACTGCAATAGACTTTGAAGTCCTATATCTTAAGTAGAAGTCATGCATTATTGTTACTGATGTATATCTGAGTCATGTGATATGGTAGTTTATTGAGAAAGATACAAGTTTCAATTGATAACTGACACATATGAAGGTATAAATTGTTGGATAAATGATGTAAAATTTCTGTTGCCCAGGCCATCGCCTAGTCACTGGGACTTTCACCTAGGCTATAGGAGGGTTCATTGCCTAGGGTCGCTTGAGCTATTTGAAAACTATGATATATATAGATGTATCTATATAATATGAACGTGTTTGTGTCCAAATTTTTGAAAAATCCCATGTCCGACAGTTCGTCGAAATCCCTCTCTTTCTCACCCCGGGGATCTGGATGCTTAGACATGTGACATCTCTATTAGTTGTCCAGGTAACGCCTTATTCAAGTTATTGGCCACTTTGTTCTATTCCACTGATTTTACTTAGAGGTGAAGGTGAAGTGCTGAAGAAACAAACTTTAGCTAGGATGATAGGGGTTGGGTTTCATTTACTGATTGATAAACCAAATTGCTTCATGGTTGACCTAGATCACAAATTCTTGTTGCAAAAGATATTCTTTCTAATGCTGCATGGCATGACGAAATGTGTAAATTTCAGGGCAACAGGTAGATATTATTTCTTGGCCTTGTTCAGTGTCTCGCTAAAAAAAGCCACTGATCATTCTTTTTGGCTGTGGATTCCACCAATCGAAGATGAGTGCCATCAGATTATACCACAAAGAGCTCCTTGAACTCAGAAAAGGGTAGAAGTAGTTTCTCAGGTACTTCACGATAGGGGTCCATTTGAAATTTGAATGCTTCAGGCACTCCATGATAGGGGTCATGATGGAACTAAATCTGCTATTGACCCTGATGGATCTTTGATAGAGAGAAGCCAAACCTTGGAAGCTTCAATATGCCCAAGTGAAGATGACATTCACCCCTGCTAGATGACCTTGATCTTGGTTGGGTCTGCCTTTAGTCCTTTAACGGATACCATGTAACCTAGAGTACTATTGATATATAAATGGTCTTAATATCTCTCCTCATGCAAAATCACATATAGATAATGTGGGGAGGATTTGTCTTAATAATCTATTTGCAACACAGATGTTATCATTTCTTGTTGCAATCGTAGAGAGGTGATAGTTTCACCAGAATGGTTAGTGACTGATTTTAACTAAATGCTTTGAAGATGTACAACTGCAAAGATTAGTACGAGCAGTGGTATGGATAAATCAGCTTCTAGTTGCAGGGGACTGTCCCAGTCTGACACACACAAAATATGGAGGACAGAAGCAATGCTTTGCTCTATGATCTTAATCTTCACATCTATTATTAGATTAGTTAATTCATTTTCAGAATTGTGTCCTGTGGGGGTCTTGTTGCAGCTTTATTCGCTGAGAGGCAAGAAGGGCAAGTGTTAAATTGGATCTGTATTCTATGAGTTTGTCTTTTGGAAAATGAGGGTCTAAATTTTTGTTGAATGGAGACAACAAATGTGGAATACTTTTTATCTGTATGTACGTTTGCAAACAAGGGTCCACTTGAGATCGATGGCCAAGATATAACAAACTTCATACCTGTTCAAGACAACACCATCATAGAACAGGTTGGCTGAAGCAAGGATGTACTGTTGTATTGTCTTGTGATTGCTATACTTGTGAGATCAAAATTGAATTTCTTTTAATATTTTATACAAACATATATGTATATGTATGCATATATATGTCTGTATGCACACAGCATATGCATGTGTGGCAGTTGCATCAACAAGTGGTTGGGAGTGTTGGAAGAGAAAATGATGAGAAAACCAGAAAGAATTTTGAGGATATCCTGAAAGAGTTGCAATGTCTGAGAATTTGGCCTTCAACGGAATGAATCACAAACAAGGTTTCATAAATCTAGCTCGATCAGATGGTTTAGTACATCTTTGTTATCATAAGTTTGTATCTCTGGCAGTTGAGCCTGTCATGTTATGTTAGCAAAAGAAATACCTTTGGACAGAACTCTCCTTCAGGTTATTGCTATTCCATTAATCTCCATGCTTTAAATTTTTTTTCTTCTTTTTTGTTTTATTCATCTTTTCTTACGTTCCTACTTCCTGGCTGTGGTTGTTGAGACCATGCATATGTTATTTTGGCTGTGCAAATGAGACTACTTGCTTTTATGAATGTCCGAGGCCACTAAGAATACTTTTATGTTTGCTTAGGTTGGAAATTAGGCACTCTCCTTTATACATTTATACTAGTCTATATGCATGTGTATTGCTCGTAAAGTCTGGAAAAAATTATAAATTCTATCAAAAGTATAATAATTAGTTATATAGAAATGAAAAATAATTATAGGTAAAGAAGAAATTTATATAAAATCAAATTAAGCTATGAGAAATAAATGGCTGATATTTAAGTGATTTATTTTATAGGAAGTAAATGGGATAAGCACTCCACCCAAAATACAATAGATAATTATCATTAAATAGATAAGTGGCTATTAAGGAGGGGGGCGGGAGGGGGAGGATTCTCATCTGATGTGATAAATTCATTTTTTTTAAAATTGTAATAATGGACAAAATCCATATGTGTGTGTATATATATATATGCATATATTTATAAGAAAATGACTATGATTTCTTCTTTTCTAAATTCTTAGTTATGTTTCATCGAGTTTTGACTATTTTGAATGTTATACAAGGTCCAAGTAGCGATGAGATCTGCCGCGTGATTTCAATTATTTTTCTACCTGGTAGATATTCAACAAAGTAGCATTTAGATATTGTCACTGTCATCTTGCTAAACTATTATGATTTCTCTGTTCATAAACACAATTAGAGTTGAGGTAATCTAAGTTTTGCACTTCACACATATTCCAGGTCTTGTTTCTGTCAATGCTGTTGTGAAGAAATCTATACAAGGTAAATCAGTAGATCTTTTGTAAATATTATGCATCTTGTAACAAACACACTTCCTTTATGATAGATGAAAGATGCTGGAAATAGGAGCTTTGCAGCTGTCAGTAGGACTATAGAGGAGTGGGAGAAGTCAGTGGAATAGTAGGTATTTGATAGAGATTCTGGCATGTAAAGAGGAGCCCTACTCTGCACCTCAATAAAGTGGAAATTTTTTCAACATATATTTCAATTATTTATAGCTATGGAGCCTTTTGGAGGATATGAGCAATGGAGCCTGTGGAGCACCATTCTTGGTTTGCGTCAAAATTTTCACTTTTCTTCATTTTTTTTAATCATCGTACAGGATCCATGTTGTTGTGAAATGACCGTTGTTGGATTGGATTGAGGATGAAATGTAGTCTTGTTATGAGGTTATGCTTTTAATGGTCTATCTTTCTCCTTGTACAGGTTCTACAAGCTATCGTGTCAATCATGAGTGGTCGTTTAAGTCGTACCATCTATGTTGGCAACCTTCCTCTAGATGTACGAGAATCAGAAATTGAAGATTTATTTTACAAGGTTTGTATTGGTTATGTTTTGTCCAGTCTTAAGTATGCATATGGTAGTGCTCTTCTTTTAGTAATGGATCTCTCCAGATTTATTTTATATAGTTTTTCAACCTTCCATAGCATGCATATTTACTTGTGTTAGAATAATGATATCTTTGTTGATTGGCTATCACATAAATATTGCTCGATGTTGTTATGCTCACATGCATCTCTGTGTATATCCTCTATGGGTCTTATCTATTTTCATTTATTTATTTGTGTTTATGAAGAGTATTTGTGAGCAGACTAACAGAAAATAAAATTTTTAAGGGCTGATGAATCATTTCTCTGGTTGGCTATCAGAGTTTCCTTTTCAATCTTCCATGGGTGCAACTTTAGTTGCTGTGTTAAAATAATGATATCTTTGTTGATTGCTATCACATAAATATTACATGATGTTATTGCAATCACATGTATTTTTGTGTATCTTCTATGGATCTATCTACTTCTATCAATTTATTTATATGAAGAGCATTTGATGAGCAGACAAGTGAAAATAAAAAATCAGAGTTACAGGCACATCATGCTGAATTTTTTAAGGGCCGATTAAACGATACCCTGACTAGGACATAGAAATACTATAAAAAACTAAATAGAATATTTTATTGAAATTTATAAGCTCTAGCTATTAATAGTTTTGAATTTGTAGAGGTGTATTTAAAGTGTTCTAAATGTGTTGGACGCATAAGGATTTTGCTTAAAAGTTTTTTTTATACCATCAAGATTTGTTCTTTTTTGTAGGGGCAAGTGTTTGTTTGGCAATGGAGTTTTCTAGTTACTCTCTTGTTCTTTTTTGTAGTGGCAAGTGTTTGTTTGGCAATTGAGTTTTCTAGTTACTCTCTTGTTCTTTTTTGTAGTGGCAAGTGTTTGTTTGGCAATTGAGTTTTCTAGTTACTCTCTTGTGGCAACTTGACTCCACTCTCTTACTCTTATATTTGCTGGCAAAATTGGTTTTAACTTGAGCTGTATGAGTTATAACTTCCTTGAGACCACCTGCCATTCTCTTCTTGCTGCTTCTGTTCTAACCTTGGTTGTCCCAAAGCAGTTGCAACTGTGGTGCATCTTTTCAATTATCCACATCCATAATAACTGCTGGTAGCTCTCTTCTTTACCATCCATATTCCTAGCCTCTTTCTTCTCATCTGTGTCTTTGGTTGTTAACCTGTTTTCTTTTTATTCCTCCTGCTAATTTAAACCAAGTACATAGCTAGTGTGCTATGTACATCTTCCCAGAATTAAATCTTGAGTACACAACCTACCAGTTTGATGATCCTACAGAGCATCGGCTACAGGCCCCTGAGATGGTACTGGTTTTGAGCATCTACACTGTTATGTTATTCCTTGTCTGCTGTTTCAATTGTCCTCCTGTGGATGGTGATCTTGCTCATTTTTATCTTTCTTTCTATTTCCAAGCTTTCCAACACTTGAATTTATACCACAAGGGTGCACTTCATTTTGCTTGTTGCTCACAAACATGCTGATTCTCAATAATTCCATGGATAGAATCCTGCTTCATTTTCTCACCATTCTAAGTATTGCTAATCCTGCTCATCAACACAAAAGATCACCAAGGTGGGTTTATATTACTCAGGTATAACCACAGAGTCATAGGCACATCTTATGGTTCTTATTCTTGGAGGTTGCTGAATCTTTACGTTCCCTAATTTACACATTTTGAAAAATTCTTTATTCTTCACTTGGAAGTTGTCTCTTGCAAATATTTCTTAAATAAGAATACAATGGTTTGATGGACTGACATAAGTGCTTGATTCATGGTTCATGGCTTCACCTAGTATAATGTGGATTATTAGACCTTTGTTTACTGTTTTCTAAGATAACCGCCGTTTGGTTGTTCATTGTTGTTTGTAATATTGTACAACGGCCTTTTTATATGTGAAGAATGTGTTTTCTCATAGGATTTGTTTGGTTCGCGAGAAGAATTTTGCCTCATTGGAATATTTTTTCTGAGAAGCTGATGCTTGGGTATATGATGCTTAGAAAAGTAGTTTTTATATGTTTAGTTAACTATGGAAAAGTGTCGTAGGAAACCTCCTTTCCAGAGCGACATATATTTGGTTGAGCATCTACTTTTATGAGAAAATTGTATAAAATACCTGTAAAACATCACATGCATAATTTTTAATACCCATTTTTAAATATTTAAAAATAGGTATTAAAAATATTTACTGGGTTGAGTTTTTAGAGTTCTAACAATTTTATTAGTTAGTCAACTTTTTATATTTTAGTACTTTTTAGTAGTTATTAATATATTTTTATATTAAAATTATTATAACTTCTTTATGTTGTAGTAATTCTTAATAGTATATTTTTAATAGTTTAGGATTATAAAAATAGCTATTAAGAAGATTATGATGGTTTAAGGGCATTTTTGGTAAAAAAATTAATACAACTTCCAGCTCATGGGAAAGAGGCTTTTCCGTGTCTCATATGGGTTTTCTTTTATGTGAAATTTAGGAAACTTATTTCCATGGGAAAGCTACTTTCCTATCCCTCTCCTTTGAAACCTCCAACCAAACATGAGGCATTTTTTTATTTTTCCGTTGACTACGCTTTCCCCCCTCTTCTTTCCGCGAACCAAACAAGTCCATAGTAATCTGCTCGAGGAGTTCTATGTGCATCCTTCATCTAGTCTTCCTATCCAACCAACATGTTTGTGTCTAGCAATTCTTGATACTAAATGAGCTTCTTGGTCTTATTCTTAAGAACTTAGTCCAGCACTCTCTGTAGGCAGGTTTGAGTAGCCAAGCATAGTCATACTTCATTTGTTTATCCTCCCCATTTTGCTATCTAGATGGACAATATAATTATTATAGGGAATGACCCATGTTATATTAAACGTCTCTAGGAATATCATCAAAATCAATTTATATACACTTAGGGCTGTTAACGAGCCGAGCTGAGCCCACGCCTCCGCGGGCTCGGCTCGGCTTGTTTCACAAAATTCCAGGCTCAGGCTCGGTACCGAGCCCTGTATTGGGCTCGGCTAGGCTTGTTTCACAAAATTCTAGGCTCGTGCTCGCTTCGCAAAGCCCGGCTCGGGCTCGCTTGGCAAAGTCCGGCTCGGGCTTGAGCTCGTAAAGCTCGTTTGCCCGAGCCCGAGCGCGAGAGCGAGCCTGAGCGCGAGAGCGAGCCCGCCCCACCCCATCCTCATCCCCATCCCCATCCGGCCATCCCCGAGCAGCCGAGCTCTGTTCGTCGTCGTAGAAAAGAACAAAGGAAAGCAAGAAAGAAAGAAAGAAAAGAATAAGAGAAGAAAGAAGGAAAGAAAGAAAGAAAGAAAAGAAGAAGAAGAGAAGAAAGAAGGAAGGAAAGAAAGAAAGAAAAAAGAAAAGAGAAAGGACTCACCGGTTTCGGCCGCGAGCACCGCCGGCACGGGCGTCGGCCGCGGGCTTCTCCTCCCCTCCTTTGTCGCAGTGTCGCCGGTGGAGGAGGTCTTCTCCTCCCCTCATCGTCGCGTGCGGAGGCCGTCGGCTTCGGCCGCGGGCACGGCCGTGGGCGCCACGGGCTCGGCCACAGGCTTCTCCTCCCCCCCTCTGTCGCAGTGTCGCTGGTGGAGGAGGGCTTCTCCTCCCCTCCTCTGTCGTAGTGTTGTCGGTGGAGTCGGCAAAGAGAGGAAAAGAAAAGGGAAGAAACAGAGAAGAAAGAGGGGGAGGGCCCTCGTTGGTGGTGGCGTGGCGTTGGAAGGTTCTGGAGAAACCGAGAAAGGAGAGGAAAAGAAAAAAAGAAAGAGGAGGTGCTGAGGTGGAGGGAATTTAACGGGTTGGGTTCAGGTTAACGGGTTGAATCCGAACCCGAACCAATCCAATCTGATTTAAAGAAATTAAATGGATTTGGGTTAGGTCGGGTGGGTCTGATCTAAATCCAATTGGGTTCAATCAGATTGGAATTTAAATTGATTAAGCCAAATAAAATTTAATTGTGTTGAGTCCAAGTTTAATTGGGACGCAATTAAATTATTAATTGGGCCGAGCCCTCATTTGGGCTCGAGCTCGAATTTAAACGGCCTCATTTTGGGCTCGGGCTCGGGCTCGTTTGACTAACGAGCTGAGCTCGAGCCGGGCTTTTACCGAGCTGGGCCCGAGCCGAGCCCGAGCAACTCGGCCCGTGGGCAGCCCTATATACACTTTGGGTTTTTGTAGTAATTTCCTCAGCCTTAATCTGACCCATAGTTTTTGAAAATTTCTGGTTTCTCGTCATGAGTCGATGATTGGCATTATTTTCATTCTAACTTTATAGATTGTTGGATTGCTATTCCATAAAGCTTCTCTTGAAGCTTTGGCTCAGCGAGGACAAGTATCTGTTTTAGTTTACACATTATAGTTTGTTGACAATGTGGACTGTTTGGCAATCCCTTGCCAAGATTTTTCCTAGCATCCATATGGCAGGTCAGTTTGCAACTCTAGTATAGACTACTTGCAATGCTTCTGTTTGTATTCCCTGCCATCTATATTAGACCACCACAGTGCACTCCCCCATTTGTCTCCTTTGTCTCTTCAACTTTGAGCCTTTTTTGATGCATACTAGTATGATGTTGTACAATCTCCTTGCTGTCTTACGGATCTTTTTCCAGCTTTATCCTCTCCTGGAACATTAGCAAGAGAGTTGAGATTAAGCATGTTGCCAGGGCTTATACTCTCAAGGCAATTGTTTTTCTCCATTGCCTGGATGATTGTGAATCTTTCTTGACACTCATATTCCTCTTCACCGTGACAACCATAGTGCTTTCTAGATTGCCTGCAGTTCACTATGTTGAGTTTACCAAGCACAATAAGATTCTTTTTTGACTTTATGCAAGCCTTTCTTGGGTTCTTTTCTTACCACCTATATCCTCTCAAACTGTTATCAGATGCTCTTTCCTACGCAAACTTTGAATGTATGATCCATAGTGAGTTTGATGGCTACTGTACAACTGCATGAATGAAAATTGCATGTTCTTTACTTTTCTCAGTTCTTTTATAGCTTTATTTACCACCAATGTACAAACAGCTTGTACATTTTATATATCGGGTTATTTCTGAAATCGAAAATTGTACAGAGCTTTTTCTTGTTTTCTTCACCTTTGTCTGAATAACAATTGCAAGCTAGATGGAATGGTGAGAACTGAGGACTAGTAAGAGATGGTGGGTAACATAAAAATGAACATAGGTTCCATCAACAGTTATGAATTAGGAAAGGGAAGCTGGCTGAACATAGGCAACCCAACTTGCAAGAGTGCCTTTAAGAGCTTCTGCATGCTAGTGGTGAGGTCTAATCCTTAAGTTAGAACAGCCTACACCAAGGTTGAAATCGAGTGTGTATCAGCCACACGCTGGCTGGTATAATAGTATTCAGCCGAGAGCTGGTAGGAGTCCATATTAGGCAAATCAGGTCTGTGTCATATTGTATCGCTCATAATCTCATACCAAGGCACACCAAGGTGTATCAACTCTGTACCACTATACACTTGTTCTTGCTCATTTTACTCAAGGTGTATGGAGACATCCTGCCCATATCAGGGACCATACCATATTGCCTGCCACTATTACAGTATCGACCCTTAGGATTTAAATCTTTTGTCAAGACCATAGATGTAGGCCTTACAAATACTATATCTAGTATTGTTTTTAAAGGCTTAGGGTTGAACTGCCTAGTCTTGGACTTGTATGCAGAACAACTACCTAGTGGGTGCCCAAGCGATTCTTTTAGGGCTCGTTTGGATCGCGGGAAACATTTTCCCTCCAGAAATATGATTCTTGGGAAACAAATTCCTAGGAAGAGGATGCCTAGGAAAGTACTTTTGGCATGTTTGGTTGACCATGGGAAAGTGATAAATTTCCAAAGTGCTTATGTTTGGTTGGCCATCCACTTTTCTGGAAAAGTTATGTATAATTTCTATTATGCCCTTAATAAAAATTAGGTCTTTAATGCCTCTTTAATGCTTCTTTAATGCTGAAGGGTCTTTTTGGGAAAAAATAAAAATGGAGTAACTTTTCCATGTTTCTCATGGGAAAGTAACTTTCTCATGTTTCTCATGGAAAAGACTTTCCCATAAAATGTGGGAATCATATTTCCATGGGAATACAACTTTCCTGTCTCTCTCCTTTGAAAATTCCGACCAAACAAGAGGCATCTCATTACTTTCCCGTTGACCACACTTTCCTCTCTTCTTTTCCCCGCGAACCAAACGAGCTCTTAGTTCTTGGCTAGCCTGCTTTTGCATCTTTCTAGTTAGGCTGGTGTAAAGTTAGGTTGGTTAAGGTATCAGGTGTATTAGGCTGGAATACTATAACCCTCACCATTTTCTATGGCCATCATTGACAGTTTAACAAAATTAACCATGACTCTACTTTGTAACAATAATTTATTCTATTGGGCAAGGTTTTAAATACTGTAGGATTGTACTGTCCTGGTTCCTCCATGGGACGGGACACCAGTGGATGTCCTATCCTTCCCTGATCCATTTCCCAGCTTGTCCCGTCTTGACACTCAGGACGATGGGATGCCTTATTATTCCACTGTTATTTAAAACCTTGCTATTGGGATTTGCCTAATGATAGTCGAGTCCGATGATGTGGAGCTTTACCATGAATAATGAAAGTTGTGGTGCATTCTATTCTCTCATCAGGAGAGAAGCCAATACAGAAAGTTGCATGACTCAAACCTAATGATATCAGAACTCAAGTATATAGCCTGTCTTGCATGATTGCCTTATGAGGTGAAGACTTTTGGGGATGTGCTTGATTTCAATCTTTTGAATGCATGCTTAAGTAGATGTTCTGTTGCTAGTTTGATATGTGAAAGTTCTAGTACCCATAAAGACCCTTTTTCACCTTCTCGGAACATGTAACTTATTAATGATTGTACTTCGTAGAAAATACAACTATTTTTACCTTTGATATCTTGTTATACTCTGATTGCAGTATGGTCACATAGTGGAAATTGAATTAAAGAATCCACCTCGCCCTCCTGGTTATTGTTTTGTTGAGGTAAACTCTATTAGTTGACATTCAGACCCTTCAGCAATTGTTTCTTTTTTTCATTTTTAACTCGTTATTCTACAGTTCGAAAGTTCTAGAGATGCTGATGACGCAATCCGGGGTCGTGATGGCTATAATTTCTATGGCCACCGTTTGAGGGTAACTGAGACTACTTTCATGTCTTTGTGATGTGATCATGATACCCACCAGTGGTTTGATTATTCTTTGGGTCCTCATGCAGGTTGAGCTAGCCCATGGTGGCAGAGGGCAGTCATCTTCTATTGGACGGAGCAGTGGGTATGCAAGTGGGGGAGGCGGTAAACATGGAATTTCTCGTCGTTCTGAATTTCGAGGTGCTTTTAAGAAATTGAACTTCACCATTTTAATGAGGTTATCATTTCTTGTTATTATAGCTAGACATGCTTTGGTAAATGTCCCATAACTGGTATTTGTTATTGTCGTGGAGTTGTATTTTAAACTCTCAACCTTTATTAACTTTTGCAGTTGTTGTTCGTGGACTTCCTCCTTCAGCTTCATGGCAAGATTTAAAGGTGCGAGCACAGCCTACCAAAATAATTCACTTTTTCCTTTCTGAGCTTGGGGCTTTTAATTATTTATATTTTGTAGGATCATATGAGAAAGGCTGGGGATGTATGTTTTGCTCAAGTTTTCCGGGATGGTGATGGTAGGTCTTTTACAACTATCATGATTTGCTGTGTTGTTTATTCTTAAAGCATGGAATTATGATCATTGGTTTGCAATAAATATTTCAATGATGCTTGATCATCACGTAAGCATGATTAGTATTGTCCTAGGATTCGGAATCTGTGTGCACGTGCCTATATGTGCATGTGCAAATGTGTGTATCTGCCTTGCACACCTGCGTGCAATAGTATAACCGTGTGCAGGCGGGCAATTATGTGCACACCTTGTGATATGCAGTTTAGATGTTCCTTCTTGTGTTTTCATGTTCTGCCAATAAATCTAGATTCTAGATTCATCGGAAAACTTAGTCCTTGATATATGTGTGATTGTTATCAACTAGAAGCATCTGTCATTAGTTGATGGAATTGGGAGTGTGTGTAGGAGCAGGCACGTGTATGTGTTTAGGGAAGTAGACACGTAAAAAACTCCTAGGCAATGTTTGATTCGCATGAATGGGAGGTGGGAATGGGTATTGGGTTCCCATTCCAGCAAACTTTCCATATTTGGCAACTCATTTGGACATACTAATGTTGATTCCAATGATTATTGAATTCCCATGAATGGAGTTAAACCATGACCAAGGCGGGGCCCTAGTGCTAGATAGGTGCCTGGCAACATAAAAATTCTTATATAATAAATAAAAATACATTGAAAATATATGTAGTAATATAATCTTTATTAGATAATCTAATATTATATATTATATATCATAGTAATATTGGGGATCATATAATAATTTAAATTATATTAGTATGATATTATTAGATTCTCAATTATTATAGTAATTGATATTATAATTTATAATATATTATCAATAATTTTAATATGACACATAATTATGATATTGTATTTTAGGTTACTATTGTATAATTGTAATTGTAATATTATGATAATTTTTATTATATTATTACAATTTATTATTATAACTATTATTTTATCATTTATTGCACCATGATTTATTATGTTAATTTTATATTCATTGTAATAATAATACCATCCATATGCATATTAAAATTATAATATTATATGATTTTTTATATTATAATATTAATATTATATTATGTATCTTTTTATATTAATTTGATATTTTATAAATTTGATAAATATTGTCATAATATTATGCGATGAGTTAGACTAGACATATTACATTAATTCTTTAAAAAAGAAGTTAACGGATTATCCAATTTCAAGATCCAAGTTATGGAACACCATCTACATTGGAAAAAATACTGAGAAGCCAAAATTCATATGTTTTGCTGGTCTAACCTAATCATCAAATTGGTGTTAAAATAAACAGTTTTAATAGTGTATTATATTTTAATATGATCTAATCATCAGAAGCTAATGAATTTAAATCCAACCGTGTTTTAATTTGTGTAGATCATGATTAATAAAGTGAAATTTCAACTTATTTGCCTGTTTATATATTTTACCATTATTACAATTGATACTGTTTATTTTGTCTGGACTTGATTCATAGGTTAGAAAAACCATCAACATATATGAATTCTAGTTTCTAGGCATGTTTTGTAGTGTAGATAATATATAAAGGTTTGGATCTTCAATTTCGATGTTTTATGATTGTTTTTAGAATTGTTAAAAGTTAAAGTACATAGTCCAACTCTTATGTAATATATTTCAATAATAGTATGTAATATATTATAATATATTATTGTTGATTTTGCAATATCAATATGACAAATAATAATATTTTAAATTTTAGCAACATTAAAATTATTATTATAATATTAATAATCTTAATAATATAATATAGAATAGAAGAGTATTACATGGTTATAAGATTGACATCAATATTACTATATTAATAGTATTGATATTATCAAGTAATACTTTCTAATATGTTATGATAATTATATATTGCATACAGGAATTCATTATTTAGTATTATATAGTATCACATTATATCATTTTTATGTTATATAAATTTGATATCTTATAATATATTGTTATAAAATATATATGATAAATGTATAAATAATGATAAATATTAATCTACTCTCGATTTATTATTAGCATTAATATAGATAATACAATAGGTACATATTTTTATAATATTAATAGTATTTGTAATTACAATGTATTATTATTGATTAAAGAATGGCAATATAATGAATAATTATATGTATTAAACTTTCTGCTGCAGCTTTTATGCATTACGTGTTCTGCTTGAAACACTTTCCATGCTTAGTGTTTTGCATATGGTTCACTTGTTGAGTTCATGTCTCTAATTATAGACATTCTGACTTAGATTTTTCCTATGCTATTTTAGGCACTATGGGTTTGGTTGATTATACTAATTATGAGGACATGAAGTATGCTGTAAGCATCTGTCTCCAATATTTTTCTTGTTATACATTGCAACTTCATTTGTGATATCTAATGGATTTTGTTTTGTTATCAGATTCGGAAACTTGATGATTCTGAGTTCCGAAATCCCTTTTCGAGGTCCTATATTCGGGTAAGTTCTCTTACTACTATGGATGTAATTTACTAAGACTAACTGTCATTCATTGTTTTATAAAGCATAACTTAGTATTCTAGTATCTGTAGAAACAAGGCATTGGCTCCATGGTGTTATTACTGTTCTTTTGTGTTTTACAAAATCAAGTAAAATATTGTGATAAGAGGAGGGTAATTGCAGAATTCAGGCAATATGTGATATAATTTAAGGCATTTTTCTTTATTGTGTTCATATGCAGTCTTCCTAACTGCACTTTCAGCTTATAACTTAATGTCGACGTCACCAATGGCAGAAAAAGTTATTTAGATTTTCCTGTAAATGTGTACGGCAAGGTTGTTTCTCTTGTTTATATTTTTATAGCCCATCATTTTTTGCCTGTTGAATCAGTGGGCCTCCCGGATGAACAACAGACTGAAAAATACACTAATTGGGCTGTTCTAACTATTGCACTTTTTGATTTTGGATTCTTGTGAATGGAAGTAAAAGGTGAAGACGTATATCATTTAACTTGATCCAATTCTTCTGTTTAAATGTTGTGTTGTGATCCATGAATAAATAGTTCCAGAAAGATGGCATTATGTACTGTAAAATCCAAGGTCACAACTTTTGTAATGGCCATCATGACAGTACTCAGGTTCTTTGTTTGAAGATTTGTTTCATGGCTATAATTGGATCTTGAAAACAGCAAACTTGTTTTGAGGACTGTAAAGACTTTTGAAATTTACCTTTCATTTTTTGGGAGTTATAGGAAGAACCATAGGGCTATATTAGGGTGTATGTATGACAAATTTTTAAACTGTGCTATGTTAGTTCTAAACTGTCTCGGTTTTTTTGCCGGAACTGTCTTAGTTCGCCGCTAGTACGGCTTGGGACAGTTCTGCCGACCGTGCTTGCGAGACTCTTTGCTTATAGAAATTGTCAATCTGGATGATTTTATTGATTCATAGGTTTAGCCAAAGATGTGGAGAACAAAAAAAGAGGGTAAGACACATGGTTGATAATAGAAGAGAGTTGGACAACAAGAAAACAACAAATGTGGCTATGTAGTGTTAAGTCAAAGAGTGTGTGTGGAGAGTGTTCTAAGGAGAAAGACAGGAAATTAAACCAGAGATTATCACAATTTACTTAAATTCATTCTCATTATTAAAGAAATTTTTGTTCACCCAATTGCTTTCAAATCATAAGCAGGTAGCTTCCCTTGCTGAGTTTTTTTTGGTGAACTAAGTTCTCCTACTGGGGTGTCACGCACTCCAAAATTTCACTCACTTTGCTATCATAATTTAGCAAAATGAACTTTAATTTGATCACAATTTTACAATTTCTAGCTCTATCAATTTGTAATTACAAGTTTAACTGTAGAAAATGGAAAGATTGGGGAAAAGATCTGTATAATTTTATAATGTATATTATTGTTTCATAACTTTTTTTTTTTTTTTTTCTGAATGCTTCCATATCCTAGCTTTTCATGTGCATTTCCTTTAATCTCCATTAACTCTTACTCTAGGTAGCTAATAGTCTCCTGTTCATGCACTCTATCTTCAGGTACTGCATTGAGAAATGGGTGCTGAAAGTGATATGTGGACAGTAATGGAGAAACTAGGGTAAAAAGCATTTTAATATGAAAATTACATCAAATAATTGAAGATTAAGGCAAGGAAAACCATAGAGAAATCAAGACCAACTATTTTTCTCAATTCTTTAATATATTCTTACCCTGGCTTCCCCAACCTCTTTTTATTCCATTCCATGGGTGCTTCTTGCCATTTCCAAAATGTGGGAAGATGAAATCGGGGAATGTTTTGTGAGTGGAAAAAATATTTCATGGTGATCATGCCTCCAACTAATCCTTAAGGACCTTCCTCTATATTCTTAGTTGTCAATGGAGGCCTATATAGGAGATGAAAGGGTCTGTTGGCTAGTTAACATGGCTATCATAATTCTTGACAGGCTGTTTTACTACTCAATTTTGACTGCAGCACAAAGCATCATCATTTTGGATTGTGGATTGAGCTGCCATCCATGCTTGTTGGCATGGATCAGCATGTATCTTGTGATTGCCTTACTGGCATGTGGTAGGGCTGAGTGCCTGTATTCGTTACACCGTGGTGTGAGTGCATGCCTACCACTGGCATGTGACTGCAAGCACCTTACTAATGCTATATCGACACAACATCGGCACACAATACTCCAATCCTTGCACGACTTAATTCCTTTTAAGGGAAGCTATTGACTTTCACTTCCATTTCGTTTATTTATTCCATTTCTTAGCAAATTAGTACTACTAATATTTTTGGATGAAGTATTGCTGCCTTTGTTTCTTTCTCTTCTTGTTTCACATGCTTGTTTTATTTTGTTATCAAATTACTACTATTAACATTGTTAAATGAGTGTATGGCCTCCCTTGTTTCTCATAATGATTCTTGAATCTTTTATTGAGGCTATATAAAGGGCATGAACATTGCTTAAAGCAACCTTTTAAAGAATCAACATGTCCATCGCTACACCAAGACCAATATATTGTTAACAAATGATATGATAGTTTTTCTCAAAACAAAAAAAAAAGGTATGTTGATTTTTTACCAACTTGTTTGTGGAATCCGTCAGCCTACTTAATTTTCAAGCATTGAATAATTCTAGGTTTATGCATATGAAACCATGACAAAATGAGAGTAGAAGTAGATCAAATTTTTTTAACAGCCAAAATCACCCAAGTTGCTTCAACACTCGAATGAAATTACAAATGCCCAATTGACGTAGCACAAGCGAGATGAGCTAATCTACATAAGACTTTCCTGTGAAGTACTCCTCATCAAGTTCTAATAGCATTGTTGCCATTAGTATTTGTTGTAATATTCCACCTACTTGAGTAGTATTTTTGGCTCTGTTCATATTCACTTTCAAATGATATCCTATGTCATTCATCACCTCTGGGCTCTGATCCTTAACCATTTTATGGTTAATGTCTTTCATTGGCAACCCTATTAAATCTCCCTAGAAAGCACTAAATGGCATCTGATTTGGATTTAGTGCCTCGTAGCTGGCTTTGACCAACTAGAATCTTCTGCCTAGATTGTTATATCTCCAATATTTTGTTCCCTCTTCCAGCCCACATCCGATTACATCTAACCTTTGTTCATCAATCAATTTTTAGTGCTACCATAGTTTGTCAAGTAAACTTTAATTTAGTCACAATTGTTTCGTTTATGATATATCATTTCATAAAAAACTTTGCCCCAACTCATTACGGGCATGGTCACAAGTCTAGTGTTTGGGGACATCCTGGCATGATTGAAAGATTTGAATTTGGAAAAATAATTTGGCAAAAAGTCTGGCTACAAGTCAGGAAAAGTTCCAAATATTTTAAAATGTTTTAAACAATAAGAAAATAAATAATTGTTCACAGTTCTATATCATGACTGATAAATCTCTCCAAATTACATTCTTACAATAAATTCAAGAAGTTTTAAAGAAATCAAAGAAAAATATTTTTAAAGGGTTAAAAAGTACCTGAGGATTGGGAATTTTGTTCGAACTTGGGCCTTGGTAGAAGTAAAAGAGAAATGATGAGGGGGGCTGAGAAGTTTGGGAAATTGAGAACAAGAAGGTTGAGAATGGGAAGTTTAGAACATGAGAGATAATGGAACATATTCACTGTTGAAGGCTTTGGATCCTTATTTTTACCCTTCAATTTAAATAGCCCAAACCCTCATGCCCACACCTACATTCTTGACTGCGTAAGGCTGCATTTGTAGATTTTAGGCGCAGCAGTTTTTCAAAAATTCTTCTTTTGTTTGTAAGTCTCGTGAATTCCATGATTCTCAAACCGCGAAACAATTCGTAGAATTATTCAATTGTGGTCTCATCTGCACATTCTTTGCAAACTTTTCAAAAATATATCGAATTCTGTTACTTGGTTGCGGGTAGCTTTATATTATTTTATAATACTTTTTGTTTTTCTGGGTATATCCATTCATGGGTCTTATTAAGTTTTCTTGAAATCTCCACTTCCTCGCCCTTTCACCCAGTCTTAATATAGGCAACTGGAATTTTTCATTTTACTACGCCAACCATACATACCACATTGATTAATCGTTCAAGAAGTTAAATACAAACACTTAAGTAGAAACTATGCTGAAAATTTGCTATAATGCAAGAAGAACAAAAACATATGTTGAGTGTAAGAGAAACAAAAGAGAAATAACTAGAAAGCCAAGCACATTGGTTTTCCTTAATCATTTTCCTTTTTATGTAGCTCAACTCACGTAAGCCAAATCCCAAACTAATAGGGGTCGGCTACATGAATCCTTTTCCTCTGTCTTGCTCTGTTTAGGGTTACATTTTTTTTTGAAAGACGTATCGATATCAAGTCTGTCCTTATTAAATGCCATGTGATTTTTGGTGTACCTTACCTCTACTCCTCTTTCTTTATACATCTATCAAATCACTTCTTCGTAACGGTGCATCCCTCGGTTTACATTGTACATGGCCAAATTATCTAAGTTGTCATCTCAATTTTTCCTCAATTAGTGCTACCTCTACATTTTTGCGAATGACTTCACTTCTTATTCTATCTTTTCTTGTATTACCTCATCCATCTCAATACTCTCATTTCGACCACATTATCTTGTGGATTTGTTGTTTTCTAATTCTTCAACATTCTGTACCATAAAGCATAACTAGTTATATGGCTCTTCCGTAAAATTTTTCTTTCAACTTGGCAAGTATCCAACGATCACATAGTATCTCAATTGTATTATGCATATTATCTAACCTGCTTTATTCTTATAGATTTACAATCCGTCTTTCCTTATGAATAGTTGATTCTAAATATCAAAAATTATCACTCTTAGAAACGTCATGATCCTCATTTTTCACTCCACCTTTCCCTATTTCTAATTTTACTAAAACTAAATTCAATGTATTCTGGTTCGGTCCTACATAATCTAAAATCTTTAGATTTTAATGCGCTCATCCATAGTTTAATGGTACGATTAAAGCCCACCTTGTTTTCATGCAAGAAGGCTATATCATCCGCGATTAGCATGCACTAATGAATATCATTCTGAATATGCTTAGTAAGCTCATCCATAACTAATGCAAAAATGTAAGAACTTAGAGTAAATCTTTAGTGTAAACTTATTGTGATTGAATACTCATTAGTATTATTACTAGTAGTTCTCACACTGGTAACAAACATATCCTCGATCACATTAATATATCTAATGGAAACTCTTTTCTTTTCTAACACCCATCATAAGACTTCTCTAAAGGCTTTGTTATATGCTTTCTCTGTTGATAAAAACCATTCGAAGATCTTGTCTCTTTTCTCTATATTTCTCCCTTAATATGAAAGAAGAAAAATTGCTTCCATAGTTGATTTTCGTTCTATAAAATCAAATATGATATTTTTGTGTCACGCCTCTATTCGTGTTCAATCACCTCTCAAATTTTTATAGTATGGATCATAAGTTTAGTACAACAGTAGTTTGAACAATTTTGAATGTCACATTTATTCTTATAATGCATAACTATAGTGCTTTTTCTGTATTCATTCAACGTTTTCTTAGTCTTTAAAGTCTTACTAAACAAATTAGTTAACCAAGGTATTTACACATCACCTAAACACTTCCAAACCTCAATGGAGGTTCCATCATATCCAACCACTTTTCTTATTTTCATCATTTTCTTAGCCTTCTTTATCTCAGATACTCTAATTCTACGTGTATACTTAAACATTGCTATCCTCAATAGAACTAGCAAGGCATCTTAAATCGTTTCCATGACTTTAATTAAATAATTTATGAAAATAACTTCTCCACCTTTCTTTGATCTCATCCTCCTTAACTAACTTTTTTTTTTTTTCATTTTTGATGCATTTAACATGAGTCAATTGTCTAGTTTTCCTTTATGTTAGTTTTGCAATTTTATTAGATTTCTTTTTTCCCATCCTTAGTTTCTAGTTTGTAGTATAACTCTTCCTGCATCTTGAGTCTAACCCTCTCATACCTTCTTCATAACTTTCTTCTTGATTTCCTTGAAGTTTTCATTTGCTTCTCTATTACTACATTTAGGTAATCTTCTATAGTACTCTTTTTTTTTTAGCCTTAATGGTTGACTGAATTTTCTTATTCCACCATAAAGTTTCCTTACTGTACTGCCCTTTCTCCTTTGATTCTTCAATATCTTTGTTGCCACTTTCTTAATTCTATTAGCCATCTCGTCCCATATGTTATTGATTTCTTTATACAGATCTCATTTTCCTTCCTTTAACATTCTATCCTTAAAAGTCATTTGTTTCTCTCACAAATTCTAACCAGTAGTCCTTGGGTTCCTAATTTTCCTTAGTCCTTTTCTTCCACTTCCTAATACACACATCTAAAACTACCAATTTATGTTGGGCGGTTAAACTCACCTGGCATAAACCTTTATGATCTTTATACAAAACTCGATCAGTTTTCCTAGTCAGGAAGAAATCTATTTGACGAGTATTATGCCCAATTTTAAATGTTATCAAGCAAGATTAATTCTCTTTAATGTAGGTTTAGCTAATACTAGGCAGAGTACAAAACCTAGTTGGAGTTTTTCCTTTTTTTTATATTTTATTAAATATATTTTGGCAAAGCTTTTCGCTATCTTCTACCTAACTTATTTCATTGAGATTCATAATTTGTGTTGAAGGTATTTGCCAAGCCAAAGGAATCTTAAGAAATGAAGTGGTCTTGATTTGTCTTTCTTGATAAATGCTTTGTGAGGTGGAAACCAATTTCTTGGTGATGGGAGGGTTTGATTGGCTACCACCACTTCATAAAGGGGGCCAATACAACATAGTCAATGAGAATATCATCTCCGTCCAAATGACACAGAGTTATCCTTCCCATTTCATGTTTTTGTTCCATTTCCAAGTAAATTGCTAGTAAAGGGATGATAACAAATGATTTGTTGCTGTATTTCATTCTCATAGTGCTTCCTGGACTTATTTTTAAGACTAGCAGGTAGGATATGAGCCCATGATCAAGGAATGCTGATCGGCCTGTATCGGCCGGTTCAGCCCGTACCGAACCGGTACTGGTTGTGACCAGTCCGGTTCGGCGTTAAAAACAAGTACCGGCTTGTACCAGTCGGAACCGGCCAACCGTACCAGCTCGCATCTGCCTGTACCAGTTTCAAATTTTTTTTGGGCTTCTAGATGCGTGAACCAGGCTGAACCATTGGTACCAGTTCGAACCAGTATCGGGTTCGGTACCGGCGCCAATTGGTACGTCTACTGGTACCGGTTCGGCAATTCTTGCCCATGATCATGTTCAATGCAACTTCCATAGAATGCTTACATGTTCACAGTTCCATGTGACAACAATATGTTGTTTCTAGATTGTTGGATAAACTTCTCAATCTGCTTGTATTGGTAATCTTTCGACATACTTGCAAAAAATTGGATAGATCTAGCTCTATTTTTATTAAACCACCTTGAAATGCTTAAGGGGCCCTGGCTGCTTTGAAGTGAATTTCATGAATCACTGCCCAAATTTTAAATTGCTGATATGGCCATGCATGTGCTTGGTGACATGGTCTATATATTAGTTGTTATTTCATATTTTTTTGCTATGGCCTTTAATGTATACTTTAGAATTCATTATATTATGTTAGCTAGTGCTCTTTCCTTGGTCATACTTCTCCACTGGTATTACCTTTTACCATGAATCACTTCACCATGATTCTGATCTCTCATTCTTGTAAAGATTAATGGCCTTTCAGAAGCAACCTCATTAACTTAACTTTCGAGCAAACCAGTTGTCCTATATATACCAGTAATTGGTGTCTTTTATGCGTTTATATCAGTTCTATCTCATAATTTTCAACAATAGATACCAATGATATTTTTTTTCTCAACTGCTAGTACAATTAACAGTAGTGATAGGCTGATAGCTTCATGTTTTGGATCTTGAGTGCTAGTTAAAGTTCAAGCAACATTTGCTTTGATACAACTTTTGAACTGGGGAAGGCTGAGCTAAACACCAGGAGTTCAACATCTAGTCTGTATTTTCTTTTTTCATATTTTCTTTCACAAATTCTTTGGAGCAGATTGCTTTTACGTAGAAGAAAATGGTCGACTAAGCGCATATTTGGTGTTGCTTCTGTTTTTTTAAAAAAATTGTTATCACAAAAGGAGAAGTTATTTTAGGTTCTCTAGCTTCTCCTGACAGTACTATTTTAATTTTTCTTCTCATAGAACTTCTCTATTCTAGGAAGCATTTTTTTTGCTTTAAAAGTTACAAAAGCACTATTTTTAAGCAACACCAAAACATGCCTTAAATCAGACCATGAGACTTAAAATGAAATTTGCCCATTATGATGTTATATTTGATTTTAAAACTTTATTTATTTTCAGGTAAGAAGCTATGAGAGAAGCATGTCGAGGAGTCGAAGCCGAAGTAGGAGCAGTAGTAGAAGCAGAAGCCCTAGACGGAGTTGGAGGTGAATTCCTAATTTTGCTGATGTGCATTGAAATAGATCCTCTTTCTAATTAAAATTGGTTCCATTCTTTCCTCTACAGCAAGTCAATGGAAAGACCTCTCTCTAGATCACCATCAAAATCTGTTTCTCCAAGATCTAGATCCGCTTCTCCTGTCAGATTTTCAAGGTAGTTGCTAGTACATATGATAGGTTCTAGAAGTTCTGAAATTGAGTCTTCTGTTATTTATTATTAATATATATTGTCATTCCCTTTTTTAAATTTCAATATACAGGTCAAGGTCAGGCTGATTGTGCCAGGTAATGTCTTCATCTTGCAGTTTCTATAGCTTTATCTACTCTTAACATCATTGCAAAATTTTAGCTGGGAGAGGATATTTTTGGATGCCTTAGTTATTGCAGTTTGAAAGCAAAACCAATACAATAGTCCTGTCATACAGTGAAGAGCGACATTATGCAGACATTAATAGGATTAGGAAGACTAGTAGTTATTGTTAGACAGTACATTAAATTGAATACTAGTATTTTACATGAGTGATAATGTGAAATAATGCAAAAAATCTCATATTTGGTTGCTGACTATTTTGGATTTTTGCCCCTTCTTTTGGGAAGAAAAATAAAAAAATTGCTTTAACTTTTAAGCATCTGCAACTATATTTGTTTTTGTTTCCAAATTACTAGTTAATATTGGAAGTATCCTTTCATCATCTTACTCTTCATTTATTCATTCATTTAATTATGCATAGATTTTTTTGTCTTTGCACAATGGATTGTTATCTTTTTGTTCTCTTTCATGCAAGCACAAAGAAAATAATAATAATCTTAACAAGTAAATAGTTATGCCAGGCTGGTAAGGGTCATGATGCTTCACAAGATGTAACCATAAGCATCATTTTTTAACAGATTAGATCACTAAATCCATAAATTTAACATATCAATGAACACTTTTATATCGCTCTTGTACAAGTCCTTAACTTCTTGTTTGAAAATTGAACCACAAATTTACTCTACAGGTATAACTCATGGTCCAAACCTGGTTCTGACCCTATGAGGCCCTTTCCGATCTTGCTTATTAGGGATGTGGTTTACACAGGAAGTTCCTATGGATTGTGAGTTCACAGGAACCCATGAGACCATTTGCTGATCCATGGATCACATCCAATAACCCCCATGTATTGTTGTTGTGCTTTATGGTCCTACCCTATGTGTGAGTTGAGGTGTGCATGAATGGTAGGTGCCATTGGATGCCATCTAACAGTCTTATGGATTCTTGTGATCTATATCAGGGTTTTAAATATCCGTATCGAATTTCATACTGTTTTTAATGTAAAAATATGGTATCAAAACTATTAGCTTTCAAAAAAAAAAAAATATCGGTACTAACCGAAATGATCAAGTGTGGTACTTTTAATATCCACTAATACGGACCAATACATATTAGTACCAAGGAATGCCGAACCGTGCCGGACCGGCCAGTTCGGAGTGTATCGAACTGGACCGGTAGGGGACTGGCATGATTCCACCTATTAAATCGGTTCACCTCTCTCACGTTTGACCTCTAGCTCGGTTTGATTAAAACCTGCTCCCCCCTTGGCTTTCGTTAATAGCCCTTGTCGTGCCCTTTGTCTTGAGACCCCCCCTCTCCCATTGTTTTGATCATTCGAGACCCCCTCTCCTGCTGTTTTGATTGTTCGAGACCCCCTCTCCGTGGCTTGCGACCACTCAGAGAATACCCTTTCTCGACGCCCGCTCGCCCCCTCTCCGACGTCACCGATAAGAAACCCCTCCTCTTTTTCTCTCCCCCTCCCTCTCTCTTGGCCCTAACCCTATGACGATGAGGGCTCGAAAGTCCTCTCTCTCTCTCTCTCTCGGCCTCTCTTTGCGCCCTCCCTCTCTCTCTCTCTCTCATCCCTCTACCTTTGCCTCTCCCCCTCTCTTTCTTGCCGTTTTTATTGCAGAATAGGGGAGGACTCTCTTTTATTTTCAATTTCAAACTCTTTTTATTTTCGAATTTTGATTTGAAGTCGACAAACCATATACCGACTTCAGTGCAAAATTTGAAAATGAAAAAGGGGCTGAAACGGACGGGAACAGTATGGTACTAGTATCGATACAACCAACCTTGATCGGTACATATTGGTACGATTGTTTTAGCATCCTGGCACCCATGCTAGTGCTAGTTTCATGCCGCAATAGAACGATATTGGTCGATCCGTCCTGTTTCAGCGATTTTTGGAACCATGATTTGTAGGGACTCTTTAGGTAAATTGCTCCCCTTTTCTAGACCCATAGGGTATGGGTCTTATTTTTCCTAGTTGACCCTAGTCATGTATTAACTTGGTCTAAATAGGTCAAACGCTAGATAACCGGATCCAATGCAATCCAGCCTGATCCAATTCTAGCCCAAAACTCATGAGCTTGAAATCCCTGACCCCTCTATCACACAACGCAGTGCTGTTATTTAAGGTTTGTTGGGTATTATTTGTAGGCTGAAGGTTTAATTGTGGTTTGACCGTATCCTTATCGGCGGCATATGTAGTAACAACCTGTTTTGACACCCTCTTATAGCTATCTTCACTTGGCATATGTGTCAGTATTACTTTTCCTTCTACGATATATAATGGATTAGGTACTTCTTGAACCTATCTGATCTAACCTGTCTTGAATGCATTGTTTTTGGGATTGGGTTATGTTTGGCTCTGCCTGGCCCAAGTGATTGACCCGAAAGAAAATTGGATCGTGTTGGGGTCATGCTTTACCTTGTCTAGATCTTACGAGGTTGTAGGCCTCAATGTAATTATCTGTCCTTTTGGTCTAGGTGCGGGGGCATAAAGTATATTATAATTGGAGTATCTAGCAGGAACTATGGACACTATAAGGGGAAAGGAAAATATGATGCTACACCTGTGACATGCAACTTGGTTTTTCTTATTTGTGAAGAGGAATTGAAAGTAGGGGTGGCTTTTCTTGATTAGCAATAAGGTTGACACAGGAGCTAAGTAAGATCCCAAAAATAAAGTGATAAAAAACTGTATGTTAATGGACAGGGTGCTATTGGTTCTGTCAAATTGGTCTGCATGAATGCTCAAAATATGTCAAATTAGCTGAATTTTTGTAGATGTCAAATTAGCTGTTTCTTAGTGCTCATCTGTCGAAGTTGCTATGGCTCAAACTGCACTGAGATGCCAAGTTCTCTTGTAGGCTCAAGGTGCAAAGTGAGGCGCATGACGTAGCGAAATGAGGCACCAAATGAAATAAGAAAAAAGTAAGAAAAGAAAATAACGAACTTATGATTTGAAAATATTTTGATAATAAAATTAGCATAAACAATGTGCCCACGTGCACCCACATGAATCACACATTATTATGTACCAGATACATAGGACAAACAAACACCCCCTAGTCAATGAAAAGTCATATGCACAAGCAAATGCACTGATACAGGAAATACGTACAATACATTACTTTCTGTATCAATTATCTATTGATAAAGGCCACAGCTTATTTTTATAATTTGTTTTAGTTGCTTATGTATTTTCGTTTTCCCCCAACTTTGGGCAATTTAATGTTTACAATTTTTTGGCTGTAAATACCATAATTGGATCTGAAACAGGTAAAGTTGCCAAAACTTGGACTTGTTTGGCCTGCTAAAATCCAAAATGAAACCAATGCTTTTGAGCCTTGAGCCCTTGCCTATACGGGATTACATGGAGACAAGTTTGCAAGGCTTTTGGAATCTTGCCATTGCAGCAATCTTTCACATTTGACACCCTATGAGCGCATGTTTCACATCCTCTTTTTCATCTGAGTTACAGGGAAATTAGTTTCCAGATTCAAGCCTAACAAAGATAAATTAATATCAAAAGTTACTTTGGCACTCCTGTATTCGATTCCGAACCTTGTTTTATTTGAGGTCATCTCTCTGGAATTTGATGCTAAGAACCAAGCCACTAATTTTCTTTCTTCAAACATCTGCTCATATAATGGTTTGTCTCCTAATTGGAATGCGCCAAGATAGGTCAACCCAACAAATATGTGAAATGCACTAGGAGTCCTCTTGATGCTCTTTGCAAATCCATGTTGGATGCCTGATATACGATGGCTGTACACCATCATCTATTTGTTGATGCACCACATTAATTTGGAGGCAATAACTAGTAAGTAATTTTGGTTGGAGAAAGTAATTGATCTTTGATAGATTGGATTAACGTATGGTCGGACAATTTCAAGGGATTCTCTTTGCTCTAGGCTTCTATCTGATGGACATTCATTTATCAAATCAACCAGTTCTTAATTTTTTTTCTTTCCATAAAAGCTTTTACTGTTCTCTTAAATTTCCGATCTTTAAGTGCCCTAGATCTGGTCAAACTGGTTAACATCACGAAAGAACCTGTGGTTTGTGGTTTTCCTGGTTTCGTGCAGGAAATTGCTCAGGTGAAATCAGGCATTTGCAGTTTTTGGGATTCAGGTTTTATGTTATTCTACTTAAAAGTTGTTGATTGTTGTTATTGCTTCATGGCAGGCATCATACTGTATGGTGGTGGCACTTGCTGTTTTCAGATGATCAGTGTTGACATGGATATACTTTCTGGACTTTTGCCTTTTGTGGCAGAGAATTTAGCTTTTGATAACTGTGAACTTGAAATGCTAGGTTCTCACAGTTGTTCTGTTTTCACTACTGTATTCTGTGAATGTCCTCAACTAAGTGATCAGCATATCCAGATGAGCTAGTAATCTGAACTGTTAAGAAGTATGCATTATGGGATGATTGGTAAGTTAGTATGTTTTATTTTACTTGTCAGATTACTCTTCAGGATTGGATGGCTTATTCAACTATAACCTGTTTGACTTGATGAAACCCTAGGGTATTGATTGACGTGGGTTTTGCTAGTTATATGGAAGCAGCTCGTACTGACATGAGTACCAAAACTCATTGATGGGTATATTATGGAGTGTAAAATATAGCAGCCATCTTTAGAGCGTGGCCATCAGATCCTGTGCCACCTGGAGACCCAAAATTTGAATTGCCATCAAGCATTCAGGCAGACCTGAGATCCTTTGTGGTGCACTATTTGCACCATAGAGTTTTGTGCAGTGCTTAATGGCCGCCATCAAGAGATGGACGGTCATCAAACAATGCGCTCTTACGTGTCATACACGGCGTGCGTTGTTTGATGGCCGTCCATCTCTTGATGGTGGCCATCGAGCGCTGCACTGGACTTTGCAGTGCAAACCGTGCGCCATAGAGGATCCATGCGCCTTCAGACATTAGATTAAGGTCCTAGATGGGTATGCTACGAGTTATATATAGATCGTGTATATTCTTAATTGGGGAGGTTGTTCGGGACTGCATTATATGTTCTAATGACTTGTGCAATGGGAAACTGTAAACATCAACTTTCTCCTGTTCAACCTTGGAGAGAAGATGGTTGCAACCGCTCTCGTTCTGGCTATTTTAGACCACTAGGTGTTGAAGTGGTTGCTTCTATATCCTGTGACTTAGGTTGTCAAATGTTACCATACATGTAAAAATCTCCCTTTTTATATATAAATCTCTTGAAAGATTATTTTTTTTTTTTCATTTTTCTTTTCATATTTTACTTATCGGATTGGGTAAAGATGACTGGGTAGCGTGAAATTTAGATAGATTCATTCGGCTTTGGAGCTAGGATTTCTAGTAGTCTGATCTACATGTATGGCATGGTGAAGATAAACGTGGTCTTTAAGATAGCTCTTTAATTAACATTTCCTACTTATATTTGATCATCTACATTTCTTGAACAATTCATGCTAAGTGGGCAGAATTTTGCCATATTTCCTCCAGATACACCATCATTTGACCAAATATCATCTGTCTTGTGAGTGGGAAGCGCAAAACCTGGTCCTTAATGTCATGGTTTGGCTTGCTCTAAATTTTGAGGCTGCCGAAACTTGAGGCTTTTTCAAAAGTTTATTGCTGCTCCTAGGGTTTGATCGTCCCTGTTGTATATGGCCAGTCATGAGGTAGGGTGCAGGTGCAGCGTCCGCATTGCCGCTGTTTGTCCGTGTGAAGGGCTCGATGGCCTTTGATAGGGCATTGGTTATGTTAATGTCTCCTCGATCTCATCAGCGGTGATCCTGCTGCGGCTGCAATCGATATATGGGCCTCTGCCAAAGAATGGTGCACCATGGGCTGTAAGGATGGTCTTCCAAAATTAGATGGCCGTGGTTGGGCTACTTGGTGCTGCCATGGCCATGGAGTCAATTGGTCGAATATTCTTAGCTGCTTTTCATGGATTTGGGTTGTGTTTTGTGCAAAAAAATGGTTGATCTCTTTTTTGCGACATCAACCATTGGATTGCGCTTTCAACAGATTTCAAAGCATTTGGATATTGTCTTCCATCTACCTGCACAGATCTTGAAGCAGACATTGCATGATTCAATGGTTGATGCAATAGAAGATGAATCATTCTTTCATGGGAAAGATACAATCTGAACCCACAGTCAGCATATGTGTCCTTACTTTCATTCTCATCTCTTTTGTTAGAAAGCAACAACTTCGTGCTTCCAAAAGATCTAGAGTTGTTACAAACAATTTCAAGACCCAAAAGGATTTCATTATAGGGTTTTGTTTATTTTTCTTCCTAGGTTTTTGAGAAACAGAACAGCAAACTGAAGCATCACCAAACTGGGCCTTAGGTTTCATGGATATTCTATCCAGGAATTTCCTTCTCTCTTGGTCTATTTCAAACTAGAAGTTTTATTTTTTTTTTCATGCTGAAATTTTTGTTTCATTGATTGCTGGCATTGGCATGGTGAACTTTCATTCTTTATTAGCATACTTCATTTATTATTTTAAAATAAAGTCTGCTATAAAAGAAACAAAAAATTGTAATGTATGTTTATTTTGCATTTTTGATTTTGTAATGACTTTATAGTGACATTAAAATTTCAAATCAAAAATTGAACATTGTATCATGATATAATAAATCGAAAGTTACCATGAAAAGTTTCACGATGCTCGCACAAACACCTAAGCCCTTTAAAGGTCTGCATTTTCCTGTTTAAGCTTTATGTGTCTTACATATATTTATTCTTTAGCCATTACTTGCACAAATAAATTTACTTTAATAGGAAAAGCCATTATAGAGACAATACCTTCTTGTTGACTTGATTATCTACATGTCTGAATTAGTAATGAAATCAAAGACAAGAAGAACCCAAATATCGAGAGAGATCTTAGGAGGGTTATACCTCTGATAAGAGGCCTCCAAAGCTCGAATAGCTACACCAAAAATTATATTTGAACGAGCATGAAAGTCATCACTTTTGAGATTCATGCTAAATTCATGCTAAGACTAACAGGCGAGATAGAGATCAATATGAAGGACTGCTAGAATTCTAGCATCACTCTGTAGAAAGATAAAAGATAACACTCGACTTATAGATACCTAACAAGTTCGAGTTTTCCCAAAGGCAGTCTCATACACATCGGTTCAAAAGGAAGCTTTACTAGTGTCAGTATAGAATCTTCACATTGCACTACTTCTATACATCCAGTGCTGAGTTAGCTATCCATTACTTTAATCACCCAAATGGAGGTCAGATAAGGAAGATTGGCAGATTTATTGAATATCTATCATTGTTGACAAAGTTTTAGATATTTACAGAAATACCATTCTATGGCAACATGAATTAAGAACAATTTTCTTTGCATGTTTAGCTAACCTTTCTTATTTCTTCTTCTACAAACATTTGACAGTCGAGTTAAAAATCTTTTTAAACCTAGAAAAGTAATTTTTGTTATAATCACTTTATTTTTTAAGTTTAGTTGTATCTTAGGGGTTAGGAAATTTTTATGAGCCTTAGGAGCCCTCAAGTAAAAAGACACATGTATTGTCCTAATTTTTTATTATAGAAATCAATGAAGTCCTCCTAAGGGATTTCAATTCTTCCTAGTGCAACCTTGTTTAAGTACCCATGGTGAGATGCTGCTGTTCGGGAGAAGATACTAGTGCGAGGCTAGAATTTTTTGACTAAAACCTGATGAAGATTAGAAGTACAGATGATTTTCCAGGAAACATTCCAATTATCCCATATCCTTGTTTTTCTTCTAATTTAGGCTTCTAGTTATATAATTCATTGCTTCTAGTTCTACATTATTTTTCTTTTTCTTTGCTATATTGATCTCATGTGAGCTAAGGGGTTCCCTTGCACTCCTTACATTAATAATAAGAGAAGGATTATGTCGATATGAAATTCCTCTTTAGCTTCTAATTTCTCTCTCTCTCTCTCTCTCTCACTTCTTTTTCTTCCTTCCGTTCATCTTCTTTGCATTAGTTACGATTCATCCTTGAGTACTAGGAAGCACCATATTCTTTAGATATATTTGACAAGAAATCCAAATGTTCATAAACACAAACTACCAGTAGGGTTGCAAATGGGTCGGGTGGACCCGTGACCCGACCCGACCCGAATTTTAGGACCTGCAGGGCCGGGTCAGGTCCTAAATTTGGACTCGTTCTATTTTTCGGGTCGGGTTGGGTCCACCCAATTTTGACCCGGACTCGACCTGTTCCTTTTTTTTGTCAGTTTTTTACTATTATATAGTAGAACTTTGAGTATAAAAATACATAGACCCGGACCCGACCCCGACCTGACTCGACCCAAATGACCCGTCGGGTCAAAATTTGTAAGCATGGACTCGACCCGACTTGAATTTCAACTGGGTCGGTTTTAGGTTCAAAATTAGAACCCGAACAAGAAACCGGGTCGGATCGGGGTCAATCAGGACCCGACCCGACCCATTTGCAGCCCTAACTACCAGTCAAAGTAGGACTAGATGATTGGTCATGGTATGCTCGGCTTGAAAAGTTAGCCTATGGATGGTCCAAATGGAGGTAGTCCTCCCTTAATTCTATGGCCTGATAATGCTGGTCCTGAGCAACAGTATCTTGGTTGAAGGAGGTCCTTATAACTTGATTTTGATAAGTATATGGCAGGTAACTCTCTTTCAATTTCACTCATTATTTTCCAAGGGTAACATGTTCTAAATAAGTCTTGGGGTGATTTCTACCTTGTATGAGCTTGTCCATTCAGTTTGTTTCTGACAAACTCCACACACATATGTCCAACTACATTATACCAAGAAAAGTAATCCTTAATAGGGATCAAAAGCCAATCTATGAAGGCTTCTGGATTCAGTTGTCCATCCAAATATATCTCTTCCAAGTTTGACATTGCTAGAGGCATCTTCATCATTAGCTCTAAATTGGTAAGCTTGATTAGCTTATCAGTAAGTCAATAAGGCTCGAGGTATGATGGATGTTTCAGCTGTATGCTGAACTCTAGCATTTTTTATGTGAGTTGCTCGATTGAAGTTGTTATTCACTCAATTGACTGCTAAATATTCCACATCTACTGCTCCTTGGCATCCATCCTTAGGTTTGAAGTACTTGGCTATTTACTCATGCTAGCTATTTTCAGCATGCACTTGGTGCATTAATTGCACACATAGGCTAGGATTGAGAAAGTTTTGTTCCTTCTTCTTTTTGACTGGAACTTTGTTAGTTGTTGGTTTGATCTGATAGTAGGCATAAGGCCATCAGATTCTAAACTAACACTTATGGGGATGCCTTAATTTAGAGTCTAATGGTTAATGGCTTTTGTTAGTATTTGCCTGCTTCTGATGGTGGACCAATTAACACTAGAAGCAGTCTTGAGAGTCCAAGTATTGTCATCATATCTCTAATAGTGGGTCATCTCCCATTGGATTTGAGTTGCTTTTAGATAAGTGCGCAGCTGCAACCTGTTGGAACCAGTGGATGGCCTTTGCAAGCCAGGTGCAGGCCTACAGTTCTCAAGATAAAGCATATCATAATGCAAGCTCTTCAAAAGCAAATAGGAATTTGAAAGCAACTTTTTTTTTGTGTTAGTTTTTCAAGAGAACTCGAGAGTAGCTGGGAATGCAAAAGCAAATAGACAGAAACTCCTCCACTATTTCCTGTAATATATGCAAGATGGAGTCTATCCATTTGTCACAAAACCTTATAGGTCTCCAAAGTTTTTAAAAAGCACTGTCCTGCAAAGGCTTCTTATCAAAATATAGAGCTCTCTCTATAAGAACTATAGGAGTAGGCTCTGACTTGTTATTGTTTCTTGTCATCATAAAATGATGAATTCAAAGTAAGAGGATGTTGAAATGAAGAATTCAGACTTGTTGTCAATCTAGAACCATGACGAGAGGGCTGTATTTTGTGCTAATATTGATGCAATAGGGGGCCTTCTTGATGTCTATTGCCGTGGCTTTGGAGCAAGTGCAAGTGTCTATGAAGCAGAGCTGTGGCTCTCAAGAAATTCCAGCCATTAAAAAATGTAGAACTACTCAATGATAAGGGATAAACAAACAAGATGCATACATTAACTGAAAAGCATTGCAACAATGTGAAGCTCTATGGTTCTGTTTGTATTTTGAATTGGTGCTTCTTTGTGTATGAATACACTGAAAGAGGAACTTGCCAATATCTTTTAGACAACGATGAAAGGGCTAGGAAATTGGATTGGCAAGAAGGGTGAGGTCTATAAAAGATGTCGCAGATGCCTTACCTACATTGATCATTACTGAACCCATCAATGGTACATCAAGGCATATCGAGCAAGAACACATTTTTTGATTTACAGTTCATTTGATTTTGGTATTGCAAAATTCCTGAAATTTGATTCATCTAACAGGTCAATTCTTGCAACCACTTGTGGATACCTTGCTCCACTCGAACATAGCTCGGTGCCAATACTTTGTCAATTACTTCTCTATCACTTTGCACATCACTATTTAGTTTAGTTATTTTAAGCAAAGGAAAAAGAAGAAAGAGGAGAAGAAGATGCAAAATGGTTGTGCCCATATGATCAATGAAATTTCCATGCACTAGCTTGGATGGTATCCCTCCTTTCAATTTGGGCAAAAGGACAATAGTTCGATTCTTGTGGGAGTTGGATTTAGAGATATAGGTTGGATATAGGATTGAAGACATGGATTAATCTCCTCTTAATAAAATTAATTTCTTACTGTGAGGCATCTCTGAAAGGTAGTGTAAAGAAGAGAATGATCTCTACATCAAGTTCCGATCAGTTTTTCCTTTCCAGTTTTTCATTTCTTTTGTTCCGTTGACAAACTTTATTTTTGTTACTTTGTGCATTAGAGAGCCATATTTCAATCAAATTCACATCTATTTCTGTCACACGTGAATTTTTTAATTGCAAGATTTTTGTTTGAAATTGATTTCTACAAGCAATGGCAAGAATCATTTAGGACTTCCTCAATGATTACTTTGAAGCTAAATAGTTTAACAATTCATCATGGTCAATCACCAAAAGTAAAAATCATGAATTTTCGGTTTGCGGAGAGCTTGCTTATCCATTGAGGGTTGCTGAAAAATGTGAAGTTTATAGCTTTGGATTGTTGTAATAAAAGTGATGATTGGTAGAAATCCAGGAGAACTCATGTTTATCTTCATCAGGTGGACTATTTACCATTGTAAAAGATGTGTTGGACCAACTTCTCCCACATCCCATAATTCATGCCATAAAGGAAATTGTCACCATGCTTATGCTAGCATTAGCATGCTTGTGTGCTGATCCAAAATCTAGACCAACAATGCGATGCATATCTCAAGAAATCTCGAAACTCGGATGGTTTTTACTTAACCGATGAAGGTGATTACTTTGAGCCATTTGATGAACCTTGAAATATATATCTGATGATCGCAAGGATGCGCAAGAAGCTGAAATAATAATGATATATCATCTCATTCGAAATCTCGAAACTTGGATCGTTTTTACTTAACTAATGGAGGCGATTACTTAGAGCCATCTGATGAATCTTGAAATATGTATCTGATGATCGCAATGATGCGCAAGAAGCTGAATAATAGTGATGTATCATCTCATTGTTTACCATCTATTTCCCAGGAAAAAAATGTAATAAACTAGCTGGATCACATATTCTTACCGTAAGAATGGCTGCATCATTTAGCAGCACCCCCTAATCAAATGCAGCGGTGAAATTACTAATTCTTTCAAAAGAAAATTAATTGTTGTTTTTACAAGAGTATCCATTATGCAATGGCTGCCAAAACACCACAATCAAACGAATGATTCAAGCAATGGTATTAGTTGTTGTTCCATAAAGGTTGGTCCAAAAAAACATGTATTGCTTTGTATTATTTAAGTTGTCCAATTTTTAACTTCATATCTAGGCTAGGGAACTCCAAATCGCATGATTTTTGTTATGGAATTAGTTAAGTGATAGTAAATTACATCAAATAGCTTTGAACGAACAATCATTCAACATTCAAGTGTAGCCAAATCTCTCTCTCTCTCTCTCTCTCTCACACACGCACATGTTTATGCTTTATCTTAACTTGATTTGTACATAAACTTAATTAAATAGTCATTTTGAATCAACTTGGAGTGTGTGTGATCCAACCTGATGGAGAATAAGGCTAAATCTCACCCTATTAAATGACACTGTAAATTGAATGATGAATTACTTGGACAAGTTGATCAATGCCATGAGAAGTGGAATGACATTGGCTTTCATTGTAAGTGCCAAAAAGCTCTTTAGCAAGAAAAGTATGAAAAGCTCTTAACCATTAAAAAGTCATCTCTATTTGTCCACAGCTAAAATGGTTAATTCCTTGCCATCAGTGGAAGTGCTAAATTTCTACAATTATATTGATGGATATCCAATCTGAATGTTGTTGTGCAAAACATCCACCACTGGATCATCATCAGGTTTAAACTTAAAAAGTTACTACAAACAAATAGTTGTTATCAAATGGTGCACTAATGATGGTCCATCATTCAATGGGTGTTGGATGATCATAAATAATTGAATTGGCTTAAAATTTAAACACAGAGAACTTGATGAGTATATTACCATATGTTTTATGTTTTATGGATCACTGACCAAAAGATAAGTGTATCTGAGAGATCATTAGATCGACGTAGAATCGGACTTCTCAAAAAGGTGACTGCAGAAAGGGGCAGCCTTTGAATTTATGCATGATCTTAAGTAGATTAGTTAATTGGTTGTCCAGATTGAGGAAAACCTTTTCTTTGGAAGAAAAAATGTTGGCTTTGGTTGCTTCCACTGTTCATTCCTTTACCATTAGAATGTTGACCAACAAACGGAATGAACTTGGACCATTGTTATGCCCCTAAATTGCAAAATTTATGATTTAGTAATAGAGTGATGAGATTAAGGATGGAATAGGCAATTTTGTCAAAGTTGTATAAAACTTTCATACAAAGGATCAAGGCCATTGGTTTTGAAGAAAATACTTTTTGATTGGATTTAACCAATTACTAATTATCTTGTTTTGTCTCAAATATCTCAAATAGTTAGAAATAGAGGTGGCTTGGCCATGAGCCTATGAAGCCAAGGTAGTGCTAGATTGGATCGCAATTGCAGGCAAGATCTGGCCCACCATAGCCCATGTATTTATGAGCCCCGCACAAAAAATTAAGTGTGGCAATCGGGTCGGATCGGATCATATATGAGTCGGGTTTAATTCTAGAGCTAATATATGTAACAAACCTCAACTTCCGCAAGGGATGCATTTAGTAGATAAAAGGTCGATATGAGCTTTGCTCGGCGTTCTGATGATTCATGATAACTTGACGAATGACACGACCTATGTGCTAGCGGCGCATCATTCAAATTTATGCGCTATCAACTTTCGATGGTAGTATAGGGGCCTACCATGGTGGTGACGGGTGACAAAGAATTAGGGTTCGATTCCGAAAAAGGAGCCTAAGAAACGGCTACCACATTCAAGAAAAGCAGCAGGCACGCAAATTATCCAATTCTGACACAGAGAAGTAGTGACAATCAATAACAATAGTAGGCTCTTCGAGTTTGGTAATTAGAATGAGTACAATCTAAATTAATTCAAATCCGACCTATTAATTAAACAGATCAAAATTTTAGATCTGAATCCAACCTATTTAAACAGATAACTTGATTCGTGTTCTATGGCCCCACGTCAAGTGGGGTTAAACAAAAATTTAACAAATTAAATAGATTTAAACAAGTAGAACGATTTTAGCGGTTCAGGCTAAATCGATCAAAAAAATTAAGCATGTTAAATAGGTTAAATAGCTTAGGTTTTAATTTAAATTAATTATTAAATAGGTTAAGATATGTTAAACGAGTCAAAAGCCTGCATCTGAATCCTATCTATGTAATAAATAGATATGGATGAGCTAATCTATTTATGATTCAAATTCTCAAAATGGATCATTCGCCTTGTAAGTGGGGTACTGGGTTATAAATTGCGACTCCTTAAAGTTTTTTTATTAATCCTCCCGGTGCCGCAAAGAAAGAAAAAAAGTCCGACCCTTTGCTCCGAGATATCTAAATAATGATGATGAATGGAGAGATTTTTCAGACTAAACATATCTTTCGTGAAGCTAATGAGGCTGCGGACTGGGTGGCTGCTTATGTAGCCAGTCATTCGGATAGTATTATATGGGCTGAAGATGGAGAGTTGCTATTTTATTTTTTAATTTTATTGGATGTATTGTACTCGTAGAAAAAAAAAAAATTTTTTTATTAATCTTCCCGGTGCCCAAAAAAAAACCCTAACCACAAACTAAGAGTGAGCACCGGTCCGGCACGCATAAATCCTTCCATCGCCGCCAAAACCTCGCCTTTCTCCTGCTGTCGAAACCCTAGCTTTTTTCCGTCTCAGATCTCGGGTAACCTCTCTTTCTCTCTTTTCTCTTCCGTCTTCTTTTCTTGCCTTCTCTCTAGTTTCTTGCAGAATCTTAGAGAAACCCCTTCGATTTGCTCGTAGATCGTTCCGTCTTGGCGCCATGTCCACTGCAGAGCTCGCCTGCACCTACGCCTCCCTCATCCTCCACGATGATGGCATCTCCATCACGGTTAGTCTCCCCCCCCCCTTCTTTTCGATGGCTTCTAGGATTTTGATGTCGTCCCAGTTTGTAAAACTAGGGTTTTTGATCGATTACTTATTTTGTGATGATTAGGCGGAGAAGATTATGACCCTGGTGAAGGCGGCGGGCTTGAAGATCGACTCCTACTGGGCGCCCCTCTTCGCCAAGCTCCTCGAGAACAGGAACGTCGATGACCTCATCTTGAGCGTTGGATCCGGTATCACCCTATTTCTCTTCCATTCGTCATATATTTCTTTCTTTTTGCAACAAAAAAATCCATTTTTTGAATTGATCTTGTATATCTGTTACTTGTATATTTGTAGGAGGAGGCGGTGCTGTCGCTTTCTCTGCTGCCCCGGCCGGTGGTGCTGATGGCGCTGCTGCCCCTGACGCTGCCCCTGCGGCCGAGGAGAAGAAGGTGAATCTTTCTTTTTTTCCTATTTTGTTATTGTGTTATTGTAAGATGTGTGTATTGGTATTCTCGAAGTTTTTAATTCTAACATGTGTTTTCATGTTATCGCAGGAGGAGCCAAAGGAAGAGAGTGACGACGACATGGGATTCAGTTTGTTTGATTAGAGAGACAGAGAGGCGTTCCGGCTTCTTTGTTATGCTTTTCTATATGAAGATTAGGTACTGATGTAGGTGGTAAATGTGTCTTTCTTTTAGGTTTTTTTGGTGTTAAAATGTTTGGTTATGGTTGGATACCTTTGAAGAGGACACTATGATTAAGCATGGTTTTGTCTAATGGAAGTTTCAATTTATTTCTGTTGGTCTTTTATGTCTCTTCTATTGAAGTTATGTGCATGAAAATGGCGGCTCTTGGGGTTTATAAACCGTATGAGTGCTGACAGAAAGCCACTGTCTATTGCTTTATATAGTGCTGTGAAGTTCCTTCTATTTTTATTTCAGTGTGATTATCAACTTATCGTAAGCATTGCACAGTTCAAACTACAGGTGGGTGATGTTCTTACTTGTGATAGATTATGTTCCCCTGAGTAGTTTTTTTTTTAATAATTAATCTCATCAGCATATGTAGTTCAGAATGGATGGTTAGTGTTTATTATCATACTTGTCCCTATTTGTTCTTTAGTCTGGCGCACATTTGTAGAAATTTGCTCAATTCTGACATTATATTTTAGGACCTCATATTTTTGGAAGAGGCTTGGTGGTGTTAGTTTTTCTTCTTGGTGTTGATGTTTTCTCAATGATTATTATGATTTATGAGAACAATGTCCAGCATTGCACATGCAGTGTTGTTCTACGAATCAGAGTCATCCTTTATGGTACTGTGAGTAATGATATCTCAATCCTAGACATATAGAATTAGGTTTATTCATGAAAATAGAGAATTCATGTATTAGAGGTATCTATAGACAATTGAAGTGCTGCTATTGTTAAGAGGAAGGAAATTGAGTGTTTTGCAGTTAGGTTGTGTATGTTCATGACTTAGTATTGTGTGAGTTAGCTTTCAGGTCTCTCTTCTAGTGTTATAGAACTAGTTTACCTGTTGATCTTAAATATTTATTCGTTTTGTTGAATGCTGATGTTGTGTTAGGATTTGTAACATTGAGTATGAAAAATGTGCCTAGTAACAAAAACCACCTGTACCTCATTTCATTGAGTGGGTATTTGTCTAACCTAGGTTACTTTTTCCTTTTTTTAATCTTTAATTTATTACTGTTGTTGGAAATATTTAATGGACTAGATGCTCTTGAGATTTGCAGCAGGAAAAGGCCACTTGCTGAAATCTGTGCACATAATCCTCGGTCAACTGTCTTGATTTGTCTGTTTTTTGCCCTCCTTTTAGTTTCTTTTCTTCCTCTGATGATGTGGGAGAGTGGAATACTTGAAATAAGTTCAGAATCTATTTGACGGAACCAAATTATTGAGACAAGACTGGATGGATATGATTATGGTTGTCGCACTGGAGATTTATGCAAGTCCTTATATGTTATAGTTGGGGTATTACTGTGTGTTTGTTGGCTTCACATCACCCTCCAACCTGCTATCATTACTGCCACTATTTCTCTAATTGTGGGTGGTAAAATTTTCTGCATTCTATTATATTTTTACATAATGCAGTGCTCACGTGTACTATTTCTTGGATAAAAGAGAAGCCAAGGAATTTGGAGTTCTAGTGCTTTAATTTCATTCGCATCTGTGCTGGACAATCTGCATTCATAGAAACAAAGTCTTTTTATCAATGAAACTACTTTGGCCAGACACTTTTGTCCTGCTTTGAGATTGGCCAGGCCAAAGTTTACTAATAAAACTAAAACCAGTACTCTCTTCTGATTGTGCCTAGTTTTTGCTCGTCCTCCCTCTTTCTGTTGGTCATTTGTAGTGCTGCTTTTATCTTGTAAATTGGCTTCAAATTTGTTTCCATGTTACTTGTACTTTCTTTTACTTAATCTGGCCTTATCTAATCTCTCTCTCTCAAAAAAAAAAAAATTTCACATCTGTCCATGTGTTTAATTTTAAAAAAAATCTAAGAGGTGTGTGCCTAGAATCAAATCGATTTTTGTCTTCTACTTTCGTATGTGCTTCACCTCCATCCAACATTTTCTGAGGACATTCAAAAGCTGTCCTCGCATGCAATTTGATTTTATTATATTGACTGGTACATTTGTGTTGTTGGTTGAATATTTTTTTTGTATCCTGAAACCTCAGGTTTTTTTTTGGGCGTGTTCAATTTCAATTTATGACAGCTCAATAGTTAGATTTGTTATCGATGATTGGGAAGCATAAAGTCTAAATTCAAGGTTTGATATGTTATGACTACTATAATGAGATGATATTGGAGAAAGACGAATGGAAAGAATTTGTTCCTTATACTGAGTTACTGTTTATGCCTCCCATTTTTATAGTAAGTTAAATTTAATCTTGTTCCTGTGCGCAGGTAAGTTGAGATACAATTCGTTGTTTCCATCATTCTCAGACATTGGCATGTTCTGTAATTTGCAGGAGATGCCATGCACCATTGTGTTTAATTAAAAATTAATCTATTGCTTAAATGTCTTTTTGTTTTTGTTGAAGAATATAGGATTTGATATTCAAATATTATCAATTAAAGAAAAATAATTTAATATTAAATATTTGAACGAGGTTGTACCAAGAAAGACATTTAACAAAAGGACCTATAGGAGTATCAGAAAGGTACCCAAACTAATGCAGTGGAATGTGGAGAAATTGGAGCATTTAGATGTGAACAATTGGTGCAAGGAAGTAAAGATTTCAGCAAATGTAGTGTGAGATCTGTGAAAAGAATTGAAGAATGCCTGGAGCTCTGGAGTTGGAGATACAATACAATTTAAGCAGTATTGCAATTTAAGTTGCAGGAAGCTCATTTTTTGTTTTTGGAGGAGGGTTTTGGCAAAAGAGGAGCCTGTTGGACAGACATTCCATTGACACCTTGCGCGCAAATGATAGGTTGAAGCACTCATTGTACATGATAATAAGAATGGTTAAGATGAATTGGTTGGCATTGAAGCTACAGGTGGTGAGGGCTCAGTTGCTTAGGGCCTGGTGCTTGTTAGATGCCAGGCCTTGAGTAGGGCAGAGAAGACGAAGGAAAAGAGCTAGGTTGGTTGTTAGAGGTGGTGCATGGTAGTGTCGAGGTGAGGATGGGTGATTGACTATGGATCAATCTATCACAAGATAGTGCAAAGTTGCAGTTTAATAAGCAATTCAACTTATTGTGCAATTTAAGTGGTAGGCATCTAAGTATATAGGTTGACTTATACTTGAAGCTTGTGTTGCATACAACTCCACTTATCGAACTCCAAATAGTCTAATATTTGCATTATAGAAATGAAAAGTCATTAGACACTTGCACAAAAAAAGGAGGCCTATCTATTGATCTACTCACCAACTATAAGTACCATGACCGGCTCGCGGTCTATCCGGAAAGGTTCTATGCTTCATTATCCATAGTCGCACGCATGGGTTATAGGGTAGGTTGACTCGAATACAATTTATAATGGCTTAAAATCTTATCCAAAAAAGTTAATTAGAAGATATTATTTAGATTTCTTGATCTTGTATATATATTCAATATCTCTTCAATACACAACTAATGTGAGATTAAATGTGTGCCTGTTTAGGTTCTTACATACTCTGTCCGTTTAAATCTTATTATTCTAGCTAGGCTAAGATTTAAAATTAAATAACAAAAGCTATGATCAGCTTGCGGTCATTTCTAAAAGGGATATGTTGTATCCATCCTCTAGTTTATATGGGCTATAGGTTAGTTTTGCGTTGATATTATTTGCCACAACACAGTATTTCATTTAAAAAAGGCTAACTAGAAGTTATTATTTTGATTTTTTGGCTTTGTGCTCAAGATTTTTCTGGCGCACAGCTAATGTAGGACTTAATATGGTGCGAACACTAGTGTTAGGTCACCCGTCACTCGGGTCTACAGTTGCCGCAAGAGGATGGTCCAGTCAGTTTAATTCTATTTTGGAGTGATCTTATGTTATTTTATTTTATTTTATTTCATGTTGATTGGGCATATTTGCATATTGTTATTTTATGGCCTTTATAGAATTGTTTTCTTTGTAGGGGTCTTTTTGTTATTTCTTGTCCCTATATATATGGGTCCATGCACTTGTTTAGGGTTATTGAATGATTGAAAAAAATAGTCTCCTTTTCTTTGAAACGCAGGTGAGAAGTCTGGTTCTTCTACTTCCCCCTTCTCTTCTGTTTTTCTTTCTCCTTCCCTCTCCTCCCTGTAGTTGTCCCCCATCAACTTTGGTATCAGAGTAGAGAGGAAATTTTCTGAGTTCCTGTGACATTGTTCTTCACGTGAGGGCTCAGACTTCACACGTTTGGGTGATTTCTTCCTCGGCTGAGAAGGGTGCCGATCCCTCCTTCGTCTGAAGCATACTGCCACGTCGCCTCACTGACCGTCCCGTGGGAATCAAGCCTCATAGGGAAGCAACAGAAAAAAAAAACCCTAGCTGCTATGGGCTGTGGCCACCCCGTGGGCCTCAGGCTTCATAGAGGAAACAAAAGGAAAACCTAATCTTTCAGTTCTCGTGGACAACTGCTAATCTTTTTCCCCTCCCCGTGACCCAACAAAGAAGACCGCTGCCGCAGCCTGATCCCTAGCCGCAACCACCATCCGAGGTCGGGTTCGGGAAGAGGAGTGTTCCGTGTCCGAGGCCGCCGCGTGCCACCTGTAGCGCCGCACTCGGCCACCACCGCAGGTAATCCTTCCCCTCAAATCCCACGAAGGAACCCAATCCAATTTGGATTGGAAAAAAAAGAAAAAAAAAAAAAAGAAAAAAAGGAGAAAAAAAAGACGCACGTGACTTGCACGTTGTTGGGAATTGTATCCTAAATGTCAATCGTCAGCATATTGATGATTGAATTTTGTAAATGAATTGATAAATTAATAAAGTATTATTTGGCATTATTCATCATTTCATCTTCAAATGAACTCTTATATATTGAAGTCTTTAGAACTTCTATTATAATAAAGAAGGATTTATCTTTGAGTCCTTAAATTTGTTCGCGACCAAATGATATGTTGTTACTAGGATGACAACATTATCGAGATTAGGTCGTTGTGTGGCATATACGTTGGTTGTCCTCTTAACCAAGGAGTGTGGAGACACTGATATGCCATACAGGTGAAGTGTAGGAGTACATTTCACTGAACGTGACCAATTCCGGAACGCTCTACTGTCAAGAGATGTTCCGAGTGGATATGGGTATAAGTTTGGCCCTCTGACCGTGACTAGCAAACAACTCACTGTACTTTGGTATCAGACTACCTGAATTTCTAATTCAGTGACGGAAGGTCACTGGGTGCAGTCAAGTACTTGCGTAGTCAGTTCTGAATCGAGATGGAATTGACGCCTCCTGTAAACAGAAGATAATGTCTTGTGATTAATTTAGCAAAACCTTGGCCAGGGTAATCCCAGTGAGGAGTCACGGGATATCTAAAGTTAATCACATAATGGATGTACTAATTATAGGGTTGACAATGAGCTCTAAGTCATTCTGGCATCAGGAGTCAAAGGGATTGAATTATACGGTAACCATAGTCCAGGGTTCCAGAATATTTGCTTCGCATATATTCGGCCTATCCGGATGTCGGGTACCATTGCTAGATGGTCACATCGATTAGTATAGGAAGACGTTCCTATACTATCGACTTAGGTTCGAACCTATGAGGTCACATGCATAGAAGTTTCTAGGTTGATCAAATGGCTGATTGATGATTAAGAATCATTCAGGGGTAATTTGGTCAATTCGATTGACAAATTATCCAAAGCAAAAGTTGCATTAAAATAATTATTGAATTATTGGAGGACTAATTAGCAATTAGATTGCTAATGAACTCAATTTAATTGAGTAATTGGGCTTAGGTTGAGCCAAATTGAATAGGATTCAATTTGGGCTGCATTAGGGTTTGACCTAATTGGATTGGGTTCAACCCAAGTAGATTGAGCTTGACCCAATTGATGGAACTTGACCCAATTGGATTGGGCTTGATCCAAATCAATTAGAAGACCTTATTTGATGAGGATTATGAGTCCAAATAATCAGAATTGGATAAGGAGAAGAATTCCTAAATTTTAGGAACCCATCCTTATCTTCTTGGAGAAGAATGACACCTTAATTTATCTCCAATATTTTCTATGCCTATCCTCTTTATTTTTGGCCAAAAATTGGCATGAGAAGAGAGGAGGCATGGGGCTATATTTTCTATAAAAATGGCGCCTTAAATCTTTCTAGAAAGATTTAGATGAATTTCCTAATTTGAAGGGATTGCATGGTGCATGAAATAGGGTGGTCTGCGGCTGAACTTTGGACGTATGAATTCCTATCTTTTAGGGATCCAAAATGCATAAAATTTGGATATGTTTATCTGCTCTTAGCTGCCAAACCACCAGAAGTTTTTAGAAATTTTATCAGCCAAATTAGTTGGCTAAATTAGGTGTGAGGCATTGGGTGGTCTTTTGGCTATAAAAGACCCCCATGCCTTGGGTTCAAGATATACCATATTTAGAGGTTTCAAAAAATTCTGAAAAAATTCTCTGAGGGCCTCCATCCCTTCTTCTCCTTCTTCCTCACGTCCATCCTCCATCTCCTTGAAGAACAATCAAAGGTTGAGTGTTTAGAAGGAGAAAGCTTCAGCCATTGCAACGTTCCTGCGCGAGCTAGCACTCCCGCGAAAGACGATCTACCTAGGGCTTTGCGTGTACTTCTCATAGAAGACATTCGTGTGCGTGGCTGCGAAGTCAAGGATCAGATCCATAAGTTTCTTTCATTATAAAAGGTATTAATCCCACATCAATATTTTATTTTGGAGTCAGGGTTTAGGTCTGATTTCCCGAGATTTTACCCTCCTTTGGGGCTCCTCATGGAGTTATCTCCAGAATCCATTCGATGGATATTCGGAGATTAATCGGAATAGAGTTCTTAAGTTTCAGATCTGATAGTTAATCATGCATGAAAGTTTTAGCATAATTGTTTAAACGATTCCGGCATAATTCTATGTATTCTTAAGGTGCTGTTTTCTAGATTTGATCTTGTAAGCATGCATGAAAAAATTGTTTGATTCGGTTTTTCCGCTGCGTTTTAAAATTTAAAAGAACTACGTATGGCTTGATCCCCCTTATGAAGGGGTACGTAGGCAACCCGATCAGGTTCAGCCATGATTTTTTTTTTTAAAAAAAATTTAGCATGCTTAATACCGAAGAACCTAGGATTCACTTTCACACGTGACAGACCTGTAACAGGTTATCGGAGCGGGTTACACCCGATAACCTGAATCCTAACGGATTCGAGTTTTTTTTAAAAAAGAGAGAACTCACTGTTCATCTTCTTCTTCCGCGGCCGTCCGTAGCGCTGCTCCGCCCTTGCTGCGACTGCCTCCGCCTTCGCCGCTCCGTCGTCGCCGCTTCCGCCTTCGTAGCTCTGCCCTTGCCATCACTGCTTCATGCCCTCGCATTCGCTCGCCGCCCCAAACCCTATCGCCACCCCACAACCCTCTCCATCTCCGCCCCGCCTCCCTCGTCCCGGCTGCTCCCAGGGCTGCCTCCACCACACCCTCCACACCTGGCCTCTAATTCGAACCCTAGGGAAGCAACCCTGAGTTCGACCGCCTCCCCACCACCCCTCGTAGTCCCGATGGATGTAGGACATCTAATTTTAGAGAGACCCTAGTTGTTCAACCTTAATGTCATCATCTCTGGTCGATCCAATTCTTTTTCTTTCGTGTTCGAGGGCAAAAAGATTACGATCAATCCTTTGTCGCCCAAGCTACCTGACAAGAAACAGAGAAGTGAAGTGTCAAAGGATAAGGATCTTCACATCCTGCATCCTACTGAATTTGAGCAGGAAGTGTTCCACAAATCTTTGGTGCCCGCTCTATTTGTCCAAGAAGTTCACCCCCACAATTCAGTCAACATGTCCATAGGCATGAGTCCATTTGAGGTAGTACATGGTTACAAAGCTAGAAAACCTTCAGATCTCTTACCCATGTCACTCGATGTTAGAATTTTTGAGTCTGCACATGCATTCGCACAACACATTCATGAATTGCATCAGAAAATCCACAAGTGCACTCATGCACTTAATGCTCAATATAAGCTGCAAGCTGATTCTCATGCTTAGAAATTTCAAACTAGGAATTACGTAATGATTTGTATTCGGCCTAAGCGGTTTCTTCCTGGAACCATTAAGAAATTGCAGGCTTATAGTGATGGGCCATTCAGGGTGTTGCATAGGGTTGGCACCAACGCCTATGTCACTGACCTTCCATTTGATTTTGGTATTAGCCCAACTTTTAATGTTGAAGATTTGGTTGCTTACAAGGGCCCACCAACAATTTTCGATGACCCTTTTATTGAGCCATCTAACGAGCCTGTTGATTCTCTTATTATTGATCCCATACCAGTTTCGATTCATTTACCCCTCCGCCGAGCACACTAAGAGCACATTGATGTTATTTTGGACGGTCAAACAATTTTTACTAGTGATGGAGGTATCCAGCACTTCTTGGTTCGTTGGCGGGGATGACCAGCGTTTGATTGCACTGGGCTCACGCACGAGGAGCTTCAGTAGATTGCCCCGGACCTGTTGGAGTACTATCAGAGCTATACCATGTCGCGTTCGTCGAGGTCGACTTCTTCCTATCCGGGGGGAGCTGGTGCGGACACCAGTGCCAGGTCACCTGTCACTCGGATCTACGGTCGCCGCAGGAGGATGGTCCAGCCAGTTTGATTCTATTTTAGAATGATTTTATTTTATTTTATTTTATTTTATGTTGATTGGGCTTGTTTGCATATTGTCATTTTAGAACCTTTATGAGATAGTTTTTTTTGTAGGGGTCTTTTTGTTATTTCTTGACCTTGTATATATGGGTCCATGCACTTGTTTAGGATAATTGAATGATTGAATAAAAATAGCCTCCTTTTCTCTGAAACCCAGATGAGAAGTTTGGTTCTTCTTCTTCCTCCTCCTCTTCTCTTCTTCTTCCTCCTTCCCTCTCCTCCCTGCAGTTGTCCTGCATTATAATACATGCTCGCATAGATCCTCACAACCTCCACCGTTGTCTCTCCTATCTATGCATCGGTCTCCCACCTCCTAGGCTAACCATCATCTCTGCAGCTTGGCCGCCCCTCTCTATTGCTGTCAACCATCTTCTCTGAGCCCCAGCACCATGGAGCTAGAGGAATCAGAGGGCGAAGAGCCTTGACTTCTTAGATCTCCGGCCAATCTCTCTGGAATGAGGTCGACTTAGCCAAATCTATTTGGATCTAGCATTTGATCAAGTTCAGTCAGTCCTAGAAAAGCATTTGGTTGATCTGAGTTGCATTTGGACCGGGTCAGGTTGGGTCTTTTGCCATACAATGAAGATTGGAGATTAATTTACAATATAAGGGCCAAAGTTTTGGTCTTAAAGCTTGTTGGAGGTGTGGGTGAAACATGGATCGAAAAGTTTGTTGGAGTTGGTGTTCTTGCAGCGTGGATGAGATCAGTTCATGTGGAGCGGAGGAGGAGATGATAGGAGGAAACAATCACACATAAGCTTTAAAGCAGGTTGTGAGGGCATTTGGGAGCATTTGGAAAGGTGGAGCAGCTAACTGGTTGTTCAGCTAAAATTTGTGCTGAGATCAAAGTCTAGAGCCACATCCAAGTGTTCATGTTGCTCATGGTCATGGATTTTATAAATTACCTACTCTAGTTGATAGGAATCTAAGAGGCAATTTAATGAAATTGAAATTGAACAGAGAGATCTAAGAAATCTACCAAGTTTTTTTTTTTAAAAAAAAACTATTTCTTTTTTTTTGGCTAAAATTTTAAATCTATTTCTTTACATGTCAAATAGGGGAATGTTGGAGCAGAGATTTGTTTGTTTGTTTGTTTTTTTTTTTTGACTTTCCTTTTAAAAGTTTTGAACTTGAATCAACTTGACAGGGAAGGTACGTTGCTTTGGGACTGACTTCCTTTGCTTGTTTGTTTGTTTAATGGAAGAATAAATATTGTAGACACAGCTAGGATTGGCTTATTCTTTTTCTCAGTTACCTTTCAGCTCTACTAGTGTTTTGGTAAAATTTAACTAATGAATATAGGATAAATGTTAGAGAAAGGATTTATACCCCTATCAACACCCACTGGCTTTCCCTTCAACGCTCTTAGGATTAAAATCAATAAGTGATCATAAATTAAATATTTGCTCCATGGTTTTGATGGATCTTCATATAACTAAAGTACCTTCGACAGTTTAATTTAGTTTTAAATTAGTCGGCATCCTATCTCATCATACCTTCAAATGATTGATTGCATATTAGGTACACGTAATTGAATCTGATTGCATCAATGGAGTGATTATTCCCAAATTTCAACCCCAAATTCCCACTCCTTCTCATAATTCGTCCCACTTCACTCCATTCAAAATCTAACTTATTCTCTCTTCTACCAAAATTCAATCCCAATTGATGATTTGTAGGCTTAATTGGACAAAATATAACTCACCCTCTCACCAATTTTCTCGAACCACTTTAGCTCAATTTTTTTGATTTGGCTTGGTTGCTAACCCCACGCCGTTTCTTCTTTAAATTGATCTAATTCGATTTTTTCCCCCACTTCAATTAGTGTTCCATGGGTCTAATTAGTTTTAACTACAACCAATGTAATCAAAATCCCACACTTGCAATAGATCGCCAACCTTGTTCCTGTTTGAGTCTAATTTAGGCTAGTTTTCTGTACTTATGTCAAGTAAGCTCCAACAAGGCTAAAAATTGAGCCATGACCTCCTATCATAGCCAAGGTATTCTGTATCTAATTCTATAATTTTGGAGATCTTTATCCTCAATTTAAATCATAGTAGAATCCACCTAAAAATCCTTATAAATAATAAAAAAAAGAGAAATCAAATAAATTAGAGGAAGGAGTTCCTAGTCATCAGGAGAGCATTCAATCCCTCCCTTTCAAATTTGAATCCTTAACTCCTTGAGGACCAATAAATAAATGCCACTTGGTATTCTATTTCCAAATATAAAAAATTCAAAATTCAATCATTAGTCCACCCTCCTACCTTTACAAATAGCTCTCAAGAGAAAAGAATTGAATATTTTTGATCCTTTTAGTAATCCCCTCTTACTTTCATGGGGGAGTGCATCCAACTTTTCTTCTTGTATTGCATCTCGGCTCTGTAGATCAATAGGCAATAGTTTTGTCTCTTGAAAGTGATCCTGTTGCACCATATAGTTTAATAGCGGGAGCTATCTGAAGCCATACATCAATTCTAACTACAAATCTAAGCATTAGTGCATGCATGCACCCCCCCCCCCCCCCCCCCCCCCTCTCCCTCTCTCTCTCTCTCTCTCTCTCTCTCTCTCTCTCTCTCCCTCTCCGCGCGCGCTTGTGCGCACATGTGCGCATGCTTGCGTGCATGCATGCAAGAATTTTTTTGCATGTGTCTGTTTGTATGCATGCTATCTATGTACCCACAAACCTTCTGAATGTCATATGAGGTCAAGCTAGAAAGAAAGGCACCCACAAACCCCTTAGACTCAGCTATTTTGTAACTGATCACACTCCTAATTAAACGTGCACCACAAACACTGTACGCTGCCTCCAAAGATGATTCAGTTCATTTTGTTGGAGTATTTCAAAATTCTAAGCCTATCCTTACTTTTCTTTTGTGTATTTTTTTTTAGACTCACATTAGAAAGAGATGAAACTCAAATGGTCTTTATATAGTCTTCAACCTTTTTAACCTAGTGAATCAAAAAAAAGTAAGAAACCCACGTACGCACGAGACAAATAGGGCTCGTTTGGTTCGCGGGAAAAGAAGGGGGGAAAGTGTGGTCAACGGGAAAGTAATGAGATGCCTCTTGTTTGGTTGGAGTTTTCAAAGGAGAGAGAAGGGAAAGTTATATTCCCATGGGAATGTGATTCCCACATTTCATGGGAAAGTCTTTCCCATGAGAAACATGGGAAAGTTACTTTCCCATGAGGCGGGAATCACTCCATTTTTACTTTTTCCCAAAAAGTCCCTTCAGCATTAAAGAAGCATTAAAGAGGCATTAAAAACCTAATTTTTATTAAGGGCATAATAGGAATTATATATAACTTTCCTAGGAAAGTGGATGGCCAACCAAACATAAGCACCTTGGAAATTTGTCACTTTCCCATGGTCAACCAAACATGCCAAAAGTACTTTCTTAGGCATCCTCTTCCTAGGAATTTGTTTTCCAGAAATCATATTCCTAGGAAGGAAAATGCTTCCCGCGAACCAAACGAGCCCATAGAGGCCCAAGGCGTACGCTTGGAGTGATCCTACTATATCGAGATCTATTCTTAAGAACAGTGATAACACGCCTATATGCCGTGGATTCATGTGAGGTTGGCCTCGCCTCTCTTGCTAATTCAAACCAAGAAATTTAGCCTCCAACCACAAGTTGGCATGGAGTTGATTGGACTACTGGCTCACGCAACTGTGGAGGTCTACTCGCTCGAAAGTAGACAAACCTTTTGTTTGCTTCGGGGACGAAATCACGAGCGCGAGGAGAGTATGCTGAAAGATCTGTCACCGAACGGCTCTCATTTCATTTCAGATTTTATTGTGGGCCCACACAAAAGAAAGATAGCCTCTGAACAAGACCTTGTGGCGTTCATCATTTTTCTTGTGTAAATTGGTAGCTGCTCCCTTCATTGGTTGTAACTTTTAATTCTTGTTGACTGAGATTAGATTTTAACATCTACCAATATCGCTCCATATTTGATTCATATCCGAATAATATTCTAGTATTATCCATATTTGGATAGAAAAATATAAATATAACTAATATATAATTTGTATCCGCTTTCGTTTAAAATATATATGAATATACTTAAAATTTGATTTGTATCAGTATCTATATTCACTGAAAAATAAGGATATAAATATAGATATATTAATATCTAGTTCATATTCGTTCCACTTTCTGCTCTAGTCCAAAAGTTGCCTGATTTGTAAGCAAAAGAAATTACATTGACTTACCTACCGTATCTATCTATTTGTGGTGAAGGCAGGATTTTAGCCCAATCAGGGAGCAGTGATATTCAATAATAGATGAATAAATGTCTAATTTTGATAGTCATTTTGAGTTCAATTGGGCTAGGATGGATTATACCTTATTTTAAAAATTTACATCAAGGTATCTTTCAATCAAATCTTGATTCAACAAAAAAAACCTACTAACCTTTTATCAGTTAAGTCTAATAGTCGAAGTCATAGTCAAATATAAAAGACTAGATAAATAATACCATCTCCTTAAATTTTTTTCTACTTTCTTTTTGTTCATCTTGTTTTTGCAAATATTCATTTTATGAAGAGTTTTGAATATATAAAAATAATATTGCATGAAATATATATAAAAAAATATATCTAACTAGTTATTAATAGGGTTTTCAGTCCAACTATGTCTTAATGGCGACAAAACATATGGATTCTTGAAATCCCCACTGCACTACCAAGATCCAAATATTTGGGCCCCGGCTCCGTCCTGACCGAAACCATCAATTTACGTTAACAACGCATGAACACGTGCCGATGTGATCCTTTAACACGTATGTAATGACATCTCACGTGTGTAAAAAACTAGTGCGGGTAAATTCACATGACGAGTAAATTATCTCTCGAATTTCAAATTTCATTTGCCTCAATCCCTACCAAGCTCCCATCGATCCATCGGATCTCCACCAGAATATCCCTTGCTCGATCTCTTCAAATTGACCAAACTACCCCTCATATCGAGCCAAACCCTTCGGACCCCGCAACGTAAAGTAAGGGTAATCATGTAATTTGATGCAGAAGTCGGTTCCTTCCCCTCTCGATCCGGCGGTCGGTTTTGACGGAGACGTCACATCGGTGGGGCTCGCGCTGGCGACGTGTCCCGCTCTGGAACGTGAATTCCGCTGACGTGGCAGGATCTGCAGTGCTCCCCCGCGGCTGGCGGGCTTTTTTTTTTTTTTCCGAGAGAGAAGGGACAAGCCCCCTCACCCCACCACAAGAATGTTTGATGCTGCAGAAATGGCGTTATATTGAGCATTCCGATTGATTTTACTTATATCCTTCCTATTCGTGGGTTCAACTCAGTTATCCCTCTAAGCTTCAGCACAAATATCACATATAAATATGTCACATCTGGCACCACCAAAATTATCAGCAAAGCAATACGTCCTTCCAAATCTCCATGTTTGAGCATGAAGTATTGGGTCCCATAATTTAATAGATGCTCATATTAGAGTTGGGCAACGGGCCGTGCCGGGCCGGCCCGGCCCAGGCCCCCCGGGCCCAAAGACTAAACGGGCCGTGTCTGGCACGGCCCGTCCAGCACGGAACTGCAGCCCGGCCCGGCCCCAGGCCCCTCTATTGGTGGGCCGGGCCGGGCACGGCACGACACGGGCCGTGCCAGGCACGGCCCGTAACGGGCGCAAACGGGCGGCCCGCAACGGCTCCGAACGGGCCGTGCCTGGCACGGCCCGTCTGGAGAGGGGGAGGAAAATAGCCGTTTCCAACGGCTATTTTCGGAAAAAAGACGCTTTTACCCCTCCCAACAGTCCAATAACGGCTGAATTGAGGGGTATTTTGGGAAAAAAAATTTTTTGGGCTTCTATAAATAGCCCATTCCTCCCTCATTCTCACCACACCAAACCTCTCATTCTCTCCTTCTCTACTGCTATTATTTCTCTCTTCTAAAGTGCTCTTCTAGCAATTTAATTTTTAGTTTGTTCAAGTGCTACACAAGAGGAGGTTCCTGTTGAGAAGAGAAGGTCGCTTCTGTTGAGAGCACAAGAGGAAGCTCGGAATCTCGGCTCTGCCTCTGCCCTCCGACCCTCTACTCAATTCCTCCTTGCGGTTAGTTTTTATTTTTTGAATTAATCATAGATATGTCATCTTTTGAGGAAAGTCAGTTTGGCATTCCTGTTTCTGAGGGAGAAGAAATTAATCCCCAACCCCCTGTTCCTAGTTCCTCTAGAACTGGTGAACCGAGTGAAGGTCAAACCTCTTCTCGTAAGAGGACTAGTACTGTATGGAATGAATTTGATAGAGTTATGGTTGAGGGAGTCTGGAAAGCTAGATGTAAAAAATGTGCCAAACTTTATAGTTGTAGTAGTAGTGGGGGAACAGGGCATTTAAAAAGACATCAAGAGAGTCATAGGATGCATGATTCTTATGCTCAAACTCAAAGTAGCCTTAATATACAAGGGGGATTACTTGTAGGTAATTTTGCATATAATCATGAAAATCAAAGAAAAGCACTTGTAAAATGGATAGTTAAGGATGAATTACCTTTTAGTTTATGTGAATCTTTTAATTTTGAAGAATATGTTCAATTAAACCTACAACCTGCTTACAAAAGAACTAATAGGCGTATATTTAGAAGAGTAGCTATGACCAATTTTTTAGCAATGAAACAAAATTTAATTGAAACACTTTCTACTTTAAATGTAAAAATTTCATTAACTTCTGATATTTGGTTAGCATCTGTAGGTAGTAATTGTTTTATTGCCATTACTGCTCATTATATTGATAATGATTGGCAATTAAATAAACGTATTCTTGCTTTTCGTGCTTTTGATTTTCCACATTCTGGGCAACAAATTTCAAATATCATTTATCAAACTGCATGTTCATATAATATTAATGATAAAATTATATCTATTACTTTTGATAATGCATCTAATAATAATTCTGCTGTTGCATTATTAAAAGACTCATTGCATCCCATGTTAGATGGAAATTTATTACATATTAGATGTGCATGTCATATCTTAAATCTTTCTGTTCAAGCTAGCATGGGCATGATTCAAGATGTGATTTCAAAAATTAGAAATACAGTTTCTTTTATTCATGCTTCAAGATCAAGACTTCAAGAATTTAAGGAACTATATATAAATCATGGTAAACATTTTAAAAAATTTAAACTTGATGTAATTACTCGTTGGAACTCAACATATAGCATGATACATGATGCATACCCGTATAAAAACTTATTAAGTGCATATATTAATGATCGTGGATTAGGCTTTACATTGACTGAAACTGATTGGAATAAAGGAAAAATTTTGGAAGATTTTTTGCTTAGTTTTTATAATGCTACCAATGTTCTTTTTGGTATTTATTATCCAACTTCATGTTCATTTTTACAACAAGCATATATAATTAGTCAAAAATTTGCAGAACATAGATATGATGATGTTTTAATGCCTATTATTGACCTAATGGAATCTAAATGGAATGAGTATTGGGACAAGATATGTCCTATGCATAACTTAGCTGCTGTATTTGATCCTAGAGTTAAATTAAATGGCGTGCTAATTTTACTTGATGCATACTGTGAAAATATGAATCAAGATCCTGAACCTGCTAAAAATGAGGTAAAACAACTTCTTTATGATATTTATACTATATATGATGAAAAAATTTGTGGATCTAGATTTTCCGTACAAACCTCTATTTCTTCTTCTAGTAGTTCTCGTTCGTCATCTATTTTTTCATTCATTGCACAGAGAAAACACACACATGCTTCAAGTTTATCTTCATCTTCTTCATCTTTAAGTAGTGAACTAGAATTTTATTTACGAAATGATCTTCAGTCTGCATATGATGAAAATCAAATAGAGAATCTAGATGTATTAACTTGGTGGAAGAGTGTTAAAAATCAATATCCTGTTATGTCTGCAATTGCACGTGATATTTTAGCTGTGCCGATGTCCACGGTAGCATCGGAATCCGCTTTTAGTGCAGGTCGGCGTGTTCTTGACGAAAAGAGAAGTAGGATGACGGGCGAAACGGTGGAGATGCTTCTCTGCTTCAAGGATTGGCTGGATGCTGAGGCAAGACTTCAAGATAAAGGTGGACATAATACAACATCCTCTGATGATGATGATACAAACACTACTGAAGACTGAAGACTGAAGACTGAAGACTGAAGACTGAAGAGTGAATACTGATTCACTGAATCACTGATGATTAGTAAGATTTCTTAATTTTTTATAATTGTACATTTTTATTGTATTCTGGAGGTCAGACCAAGGTCTAAACCTCTTTCTTAGTTTCTTATTGTATTCTAGAGGTCAGACCAAGGTCTAAACCTCCCTTCATGTACCATTTTGATTTAAATTAATAAACTGGTAGGGGTCTATGCCAAACCCCCCACCATTAAGGTGGCTTTATATTCATAAATCAAGATTTCTTAGTGTTCAATATTTATTAATTTATTAAAAAAATTTATGAAGCATTAATTTTTATCGGGCCGAGCCGGGCCCAGGCCCGGACCGTGCCAGGCTCGCGTGCCAGCCCGGCCCAGGCCCTTATGGGCCGTGCCGTGCTGGCCCGCGGGCCTAGACCGGGTCGTGCCGGCCCAGGCCCGAAGCGGGCCGTGCCTGGCACGGCCCGCTGGCCAGGACCCTCTAGCCCAGCACGGCCCTATCAAAGGGGCCGGGTCACGGCACGGCACGAAGCTAGCACGGCCTGCTTCGTGCCGTGCCGTGACCCGGCCCAGTGCCCATCTCATATGTTTCAAACTCGAAACCAAGTAAGACCGCGCTTTTACTGGACTACCACCTCAGTGGTGCCCCGCGCTCCATTTGCCACCGTCCGCTCCCCCCCTATGGGCCCCACGCCCCCGTCCCCGTGACCCCAACGGCACGACCGTGAAGCGTCAGTGAGAGGACCGCTAGTATGGAGCCACGTGTCGTTATTGGGCGTCTTCTCATTGTCTCCTGTACAAATACCCAGGCGTCAGCTGGCTCGCAGCAAGCGCCAGTGTCCACTGCGAGAGGAAGAGAGCTGAGCGCCTGTTCTCCCCATCTCTACTTGTCTTCGTGGTCCTTGAAACCTAGCTTTAGCCCTTCCATTGAGGAGAAAAAGGTGATCTCTGAAAAATCTCTACCCATTCTTCTACGAAGTTTTTTTTTAAATTTAATTAATTCTTCGTTATTTGGGTTTACGCGGTTTTTGATCTCTTTAGAACTTGAGTAATGTGTTCTTTAGCTTGATTTCACTGGTCTCTTTCTCTCTTTTTTTCAAAAAATAAAGGAAAATTCATTATAGGTGGTTACTTCCTGCTTTTTCATAATTTTTTTTTTGGAGAAAAAGGCTTGGATGATATAGTTTTAGATGTCATTTAAGACTAGTAAAAGAACAATGGATGTTCGCTCAAAGCATGCTGATATGGTTTCTACTGGTTTTCGAGAACTTTTTATTCTGATGTCATCATCTGAAGCAGTGTTTTGATGCTGTTGGTGTTTATTTAGTGAGCATCTGCCAATGGCTGCTGTGACGGCATCGCACCTCGTCTTAAAGAGCTCTTATGGCAAGAATGGGGGAGTACTCGAATCGGAGCCGAAAATGTTCCAGAACAGAAGGATTCCATACTTGAGGAATGAGTCCACCGCTTACCATGGGCTGAGATCTCAAAATATGGTGGATTTGCTTCAGATGAAGAGCAGCGCAAGAGCAACATCGAGGCAAGCTAAGGGTCATGCTAACTGTAGGCCCCGGGCTGTCGTCGTATGTGGAAGTGGGATGAGTATAATCTTTGTGGGAGCTGAGGTGGCTCCATGGAGCAAGACTGGGGGGCTTGGTGATGTTCTTGGAGGACTTCCCCCGGCAATGGCGGTAATTATCGGCTAACTGTTGTTCGCCGCTAGGTTGTGCTTTAGGATTCATCTGTTTGTTAGTCAGGGAACGGCTTTGTTGATGAGTACTTATAGGTATTTATGGTGCTGGTCCTTCTGTAGGCAAATGGACACCGAGTCATGACTGTTTCACCACGTTATGATCAATACAAGGATGGATGGGATGCCAATGTTTTGGTTGAGGTATGTCTGTTTTGAGGATGGAAAGGTTATCATGTGAAGTATCTTCACTGTTTTGATTAGCCATGATCGTCTCTATATGATTCTGCTTGACTTTTGATGCTCTGTACAGCTAAAAGTTAGGGATCGAACTGAAATTGTTCGCTTCTTCCACTCTTATAAAAGAGGAGTTGATCGGGTTTTTGTTGATCATCCTGCATTTCTTGAGAAGGTTTTTTCTTCATCTCTACCCTTAAGCTCCTTTTCCTTCGTACATAGAGTTAAAGCATCAGAAAGTGTGGCACTTCATGTGACATATCACTTGCTCTTAATCTGAAAATTTAAGGTTTGGGGAAAAACTGGCGGAAAAATATATGGCCCCGTCACTGGAACAGATTATCAGGACAACCAGCTACGGTTCAGCCTCTTGTGCCTGGTTAGTGATCTCCATCTAAATGACAAAGAACCTTTTTTTCATCCTTTATTTGGATTCTTCTGACAAATCGTCAATGATATTGGTCTCGATAAAGGAGAAGATAAGTCAAAAAATGTAACCTAACTGTTAATTTTTGCACCAGGTCTGTAATATTTATATTGCATAAATGCTCGTGCTATTGTTTTTCAAACTACTGCTCTTTAAAGTTAAACTCAACAGTTCTTCAATTAATTCGTGGGAAAGAAGGTCAGAAGCTTGCTCTGGTGCATGTCTGCTTGGATGGCAGGCTTCCTGTGAAAACTTTATGTGTATTAGATTAAAAAGGAATATTTGCTCTGTAGTGCTGCTGTAAGAATTTTGCAGGACATTGTTTTCACTCACTGAAATTTAATGTTCATATGACTGATGTCTCTACTAGGTTGTTATTTTCCACCATCTGGCTAGAACCTGTGCTGAGTGCTCATAGCTATCCTTAACCTGCACATTGGATGTAATGATTTTTGAATGATAATACAGTATTTTTCCATTGGTTTTGCATGCTATCATCTTATCTTCTGGATTTACTAATGTCATATTTAATTATGTACTACTGAGTTGTTTCATCTGTCCTTCGCAATAGTTTCTTTAGTCCGTGTTGATTTCTATAGGACAATCATCTTTTGTTCAATTTGATCCTAATTCTGCAAAAAATACCTTTAACTTTTTGTTTCCATTGGCAAAATAACTAAAATTTCAACTAATTAATGATGAATTTTGAAATTTCTAATATGCTCATAAGTCATAACATTACAGGCAGCTTTGGAAGCTCCAAGAGTACTGAATCTCAACAACAGCGAATATTACTCGGGACCATATGGTATGAATCATGTTTGTTACTTTGGGATGCTACTGAATCACTTCTGGTCACGACTTTTTTTGCATCACCTGTGATTTCTTGATGCAGGGGAAGATGTTGTCTTTATTGCTAATGATTGGCACACTGGTCCTCTTCCATGCTACTTAAAGAGCATGTACAAATCGCATGGTATTTACAAGAGTGCCAAGGTAATCCTTCATTGTGGTGTGATTCTGATCATATTTTTAAGAACTGTTACTGATGTGGAGCAGTCATGGCTGACTCGGTTCGACATGGTTGTTAGGTTGCTTTCTGCATTCACAATATTGCCTACCAGGGGCGCTTCGGCTTATCGGATTTTGCAGTTCTCAACCTCCCAGATAAATTTAAATCTTCATTTGAATTTATTGATGGGTACGCGACTATGAATTTCAACTTATTTTACAAGAAAGAAGCTAATCTTCATTGTTTGCATGGGGCATTTATTTTTTATGAGCATATTCTATATGCTCTACTCTTTGATTTTGCAGGTATGACAAACCTGTGAAAGGATGGAAAATAAACTGGATGAAAGCTGGAATACTAGAATCAGACAGGGTTGTAACTGTGAGCCCATATTATGCCCAAGAGCTTGTTTCGGGGGTAGAAAAGGGTGTTGAGTTGGATAACATTATACGCATGACCGGCATCACTGGAATAGTAAATGGAATGGATGTTCTGGAGTGGAATCCAATGACCGACAAATATATCTTTGTCAACTATGATGCAACAACTGTGAGAGCTTCCCAAGATTTTCTTTTGCATTAATTTCTGAGGAAATTAATACTGATAGATGGACACTTTTCAGGTAATGGATGCAAAGCCTTTAAATAAGGAAGCTCTACAAGCTGAGGTTGGGTTGCCTGTAGATCGAAACATCCCTGTCATAGCTTTCATTGGAAGACTAGAAGAGCAGAAAGGCTCAGATATTCTAGCAGCAGCCATCCCAGAATTCATTAATGAAAATGTTCAAGTAATTGTACTAGTGAGTATTCGAACTTCTTTTGAGTTGGTTATAGGCATTCCTTGGTATAAATGAATTGAATAAATTGGGTTAATGACCCACTTTTGGTTTGTCTACAGGGAACTGGCAAGAAGAATCTGGAGCGTCAGCTTGTGGATTTAGAAGATATGTTTCCAGACAAGTTCAGAGCAATTATAAAATTCAATGTTGCCTTGGCTCATGAGATAATGGCAGGAGCTGATATTCTAGTACTTCCGAGTAGATTCGAACCATGTGGTCTTATTCAGTTACAAGGCATGCGATATGGATTGGTATGTTCCCTAATTTTTCTTTTGCGTCACATTGCTAGAACCAATTTGAGTAGCCACCATCCTAGGTGCTAATGGAAGAGTAACATAATTTGGCAGATTTCTTATATCTTGAGAGAAATTCAACAATTTCTAGGCTTGGAAATGTTTGGTTGCTTTTTTCTAAGTTAACTTTAAACTTAACCCATGTAAGAGTGAAAGTAAAAAAATGACATTATTGCAATCTTACCTTTTCTTTTTTCCATAATAGTTTTTTGAGTTTAGAACAGGCAATCTTTCTTTTTTGAGGTTGGCTGGACAAAAATGGGTAACAATTGGAAAATTGCTAGCTGTGGTGGAAACACACTACATGGAGTTGACAAAGGGAAGACAGGAGGAAAATTGTTAAGGAGTGATCCTGGCTTATCATAGTGTGGAATTTAACCAACCAGACTAATTTTTGTTCCCTTAATATCATGAAAATGGGTAGTTTTTGCATTTTCAAACTCTATAATTGGCACATCTGTTTTCAGCAATTTTAATTGGATATTAGATTCTTTTGTTTGCTCTTGATAAAACTAAAACATACCGAGCATCCAAATATCGTTTTACTAATATGAGAAAGTAGGTACTGGTGATGTATGACAAAAATGCTGATGATAATTTTGTGGAATGTGCTGCAGACACCAGCATGTGCCACCACTGGTGGACTTGCTGACACAGTGAAAGAAGGCTTCACTGGATTTCATATGGGTGACTTCAGTGTTGAGGTAAGGATCTGCTCCTTTCAGGTAAATACCTAGTTATGTGGTGCTCCTATTCATGAGTATAAAACTCCTATCTTCTTCTTTCAGTGCGATGTTGTTGATCCTGCTGATGTGAAAAAAGTTGTGACGACTGTGAAGAGGGCTCTTGCAATGTATGGAACACCTGCTTTCGCTGAGATGATTCAGAACTGCATGGCCCAAGACTTCTCCTGGAACGTAAGCAATACACCAGTAGTCTCTCTCTCTCTCTCTCACACACACACACACACCCACACACACACACACACATATACACACACACACATGCACATACACAAACACGCATGCACATGCGTGCACACGTGCCCACCTGCTGTTGTTTCTGCAGTATGATTACAAGTTTCAGCATAAGCCCCTGAACAAGAAGATTGTTTGACATCATGAATACATCTTTCATCTCAGTTGCTGAACACTCTCTTGCTTTTTGCTTTTGCTGTATCCCAGGGACCTGCAAAGAAGTGGGAGCAGTTGCTTCTGAGCTTAGAGGTTGCTGGCAGTGAACCTGGAATTGATGGAGAGGAAATTGCTCCTCTTGCGAAGGAAAATGTGGCCGCTCCCTGAAAGCAAGATTATCTTTTTTTGCAGTGTTTCGGTAGCCTAGGGTCCTGTATAAACTAACGTCATCGTGAAACTCTTAAGTGTGCTAGTGCATGTTTTATCTATGTTTGGACGAGAGAGAGGGAGAAGAGCTTGGGTGTGATGGGAGTTTCAAATGACTGAATAAATGCTCGGGTGCCTTCTATTCTCTTGTTCTTGCGAGTATCAGTAATAGCGGTGGTTCTGGACGATTTTTCTCTGGAGCAATTCACTCAAACCATGATCTCCTAATCTTCTTTGCACCAGATAGACCGTCGCCTGCAGAGCTCTCGAAGCAACCATTTTGTGATTCGGCGGTGGATTGGCATGAAGGAAGGTCAATCCTTCACCCCCACCTCATGTACCTCGCAGGAATGAGTGTGATGCATGGGGTGGTTGAGCGAATGAGTTGCCAAGTCATCTTATATGGGGACAGATGGAACTTTCCATAGGCATCGATAGGTGCGTATATTATTCTTCCATGATGCATGAGATTGGTTCATGAGAATGCTTGAATGCTTGAGTTGCCTGTTACACTGTATTTTCTTTCTCTGATGCATGTGGAGTTCTGAGTTGCCAAACCAACAAGATGTTGCCGCCAAGGCGGTAGCTCAGTTGGAACGGAGCTCGGCTTCTAACCAAGTGGTTCCAGGTTCGAAACGCGGGCGTCGATTAAATGTGGGGACTAGCCTGGACACGGGGTCTAGAAGTGCTACTGGTCGGCTGGTAGCCTTGGTGGTGCCAGGTGTGACGTACTCACACGTGGTTCTCGAGCCGGAGCCCAGAGGGGTAACCGAGCCGGGGTCACGGGTGGGGAGGGTATGAGTAATATATGGCTGGGGTCTGGTGAGCTGGGCCTATACCAAACGGCTATTCTGCCCGAATCGAACATAGTTCTGGCGGGGGCGGGGCCCGGTTGGGGTTGCTACGCGGGGTGGGCTTGTCCCCTCCCCCCCTACCTCCTTTTGGTTTAGCAAAAAAAAAAAAAAAAAAAAACCAACAAGATGTTGGTTTATGGATATTTATAATGTTCTGTACTCAACAGGCGCTCCAGTGTGCATATTCCTTCTCCTTAATGGTGGATGTAGAACTCCAAAGTCTGACTGAAAACTTTTCACAGAAATATGTCTGATTGAAAGAGTGTTAATCAAACATTTAGCCATCCCCATGCTGTAAGAGTTTTCCAAAGCCGATGTCTTGCCCTAAGAATTTTCTAAAGCAAATGTTTTGGTTGTTTTGTTGTGTTAAGACTCAGTAGAAAATGATGGAACATGCTTAGTAATGTTCTGATCTTGATTTTACATGGATGAGGATCTCTTTCTCATTTCATGGTAGTAGATAAAAGAGGAGAAGCATATAACCGTTACTACTCTTTATTTTTGTTCTTTTTTTTAAAAAAAAAAGTAAAAAGTTTTTTTAATGCTAACAATTTTTAAATATTAGTAATGGTAGTAAAAAATTAAAATGGTGTTGCCGAATATATCTTGGAGCCTTACTAATTTTTCTTCTTTAATTTTTGAAAACAAAGAACAAGAAATAAAAGTTACCAATTGGGCCCTTAACATTTGGTTTTGCAGTCTTTTAAAATGAGCATTTAGATGTGGGTGGGACCGATATTTTCTTGTGCTGGTGTCATGAGGCATATATATTGCACATATTGAAATATTTAATGTTAACAAATTTCGAATGTAATTAAATTTAGAAAAAATAAATAAAATAAAATATCCATCACTGTCGAATTGTCTGAATTATAGCCGCTCTCTCTGCATGGGCTTTGAACAGGCAATCATATACATTGATTTAATAGACGTGCACTAAAATATAGAAATAAAAGAACAATATTAATCAAGCGGCAAAAGTTTTTTACTTGTGACATAACATATAGATACATATACAAGGTATGGATACCCTAGGGAGGGCCTCGGCATGTCCGAGTTTAGGGTTGCGATTGCTTCTTTTTTTAAAAAAAGAAACAAAAGAAAATCGAAAGATAAAGAGGTGGATATGATAGATCTAACCGAACCCAAGACTTGGTTAAGGTTTGAAGGTATTACTGGGGAAGGCTCAATGAAACTCCCCAAGCCTTGGATACAAGGGCTTAGGCCTATTTTTATTCAAATGGCTGGCACATAACTCATGAACCATGTGCCTATCGAATAGACACATGGTAACTGAGATCTAGAGATTAAGGTTTCTAGCCACGAACCAAGCTCTTTGATGCTTGATCTAGGGTAGGAATGATGCTTAGGGACCTCTAGTGGTCCAATCAGAGGGTATTACATTCTATCCTCCCATCTAAATATCCAATTTTGGAAAAAAAAAATCTACAAGCTACTGGCTAGTGTTGTAGTTCAAATCTGGCCCGAGGATGACCACGCTGAAGGAGTCGAGGGAGCTGCCGATGAGTGGAAGAAGAGGACGACCGCCACCTTCTGTGCGGCGGCGAACCTGCACAAAGCCTCATCGGTGGGGTTTCGGTGAGGGCCTTCCGACGCTCAAGTTAAAGTGGGGTTTAGTAGGCCCAGCCAATAGTCTCCTTTAGGCGTTACCTGATGGGCTATTTATAGTTCCTATAAAGGTGTCCAAGTGGAGGAGATATGGCCCGTTCCCATCATGGAAGGAGATGGCGCGCAGTCAGAGCTTGCTTGTGGCGCGCAGTGCAGTCCATTCTTGGAAACGGTGAGGTGTTGACAGTTGTAGCAGGATATGGTCTCTGGTTGATATATCGTGGCGTGACCAGCAAGCAAAGCCTGGTGCGGTGAGGCTGCTGCAGGGCATGGCCGCAGCATGTGGACAACGAGGTCGGCCTTTTGAGGTCGGCTCGGTTTTTTGAGGTTGGCCTCCTGGTCTTGGCCTTCTGAGCTCGGTCTTCTGAGCTCGGCCTCTTGGTTTCGGCCTATTGAGCTCGGTCTTCTGAACTCGGCCTTCTGAGCTCGGCCTCGTGGTCTTGGCCTTCGGATCTCGGCCTACTGAGCTCGGCCTTCTGAGCTCATGCCTTCTGAGCTCGGCCTCCTGGTCTCGGTCTACTGAGCTCGGTCTTCTAAACTCGGCCTTCTGAGCTTGGACTTTTGAGCTCAGCTTTCTGAGGTCAGCCTTCTGAGCTCGGTCTTCTGAGGTCAGCATTCTGACATGTCTTCTGAGGTCAAGCTTGCTGTTGGATTCGGGTGCTTTAATTGTATTTATGAGGTGGTCCATTTTTTCCCCCAACTTCCGAGTTCGAGCTGTTTTTTGGCTCGGGCGAAGGAAGTAGTCCAATCATCGATCGTCCTGTAATATAGCCAAATATCTATGGAGATGTACGTGCCAAGTAAGGTGTACATCTCATGCAGTCGGAGCTAACGGCCTTAAGCCGAGCTGTCCAAGCCGAGCTAAGCGACTTTGCTCTGAGGTCACCTTCAGCAGCCTTCTTTAGCTTGTGGTCGACTCAATAGGGTGCCTCCACTCAGATCGGGGCGTGTCGTCGTAGAAGACGTCGAAGTGGCGTCGAAATATCGTCGAAGTGGCGTCGAATGTCGTCAAAATATGTTATCGAAATGTCGTCGAAGTGGCGTCGAATGTCGTCGAAGTGGCGTCGAAATGTCGTTGAAATGGCGTCGAATTGGTGTCGAGAACTTAGATGAGCTTGAATACGGAAGAGCTCGAGCACTTGGATGAGCTCGAGAACGGAAGAGCTCGAGCACTTGGATGAGCTCGAGTACAGAAGTGCTCGATCATTTGGATGAGCTCGAGAACGGAAGAGCTAGAGCACTTGGATGAGCTCGAGAACGAAAGAGCTCGATCACTTAGATGAACTCGAGAACAGAAGAATCCAGCTCGGAGGTAAGCATCAGCCCGAGAACATAGACGAGAAGGGGCGATGTTGGAGATGAAGGTACCTTTTGGAGATATATTGACAGCTCCCGAGCTTCGAGGTCCCCCAGGACTTGGCTCAGCACCGGCTGGGAGTCGTTGGAGGCCGTTAGGTGGCACGCGTTGAGCTCTGGGCCGCGCCGCTGCTCCTCGAGGTCGAGGAGCCATGATCATGCAGGATCCATGGCTACCCAAGAGTATTTTCTTTTGCCAGGCTGGACTCGATCTCGTTGTTGTCTTGGTTGGCCAAGAGTTGCATTATAGGCCGAGCTGACCTGGGCCATGAGAAGGTTTAACTTTATAGTACTTTTCTGAAATGGAATCTCCTGTGAATCTGGCCAGAGGAGTGCTCATCTTTTGGAAGGCATTACAAAATAAGGCGTCAGCCGAGCTTTCATTATATACTAAAATCCTTTTTAAAGCCTTGCAATGATGAAGGAAATAGCTACAACGTCGTCATAAAGAGGGCTCAACACCCTTTTGGTCTTCATTGGAAAAGGAGATGACTTTCGCAGTGCACGGATGCTTTGAGGAAGCTCCTTCTTTTGAGCTTGATGCTTCAGGTGCCTCTACTCGCCCGCCCTTTGATGGTATTGATGATGTCCGCGAGAGGTCAGTTGTCGTTCCGCTCCTCATGTGGCACTGGGTTTTGTTCCTTGGGCTCTCTCTTATAGGCCTGATCACGGACAAAACAACTCAACCGACCTCGGCGGACAAGTGCCTCGATCTCATCATGAAGCTCATAGCAATCCTCCGTATCATGGCCGCGATCTCGGTGGAAGTGGCAGTACTTTTTCGAGTACTTCCGCGACTTTGTCGGTCGCATCCTCAATGAAGGTCGGACGTAGCCCTGACCTTCAATCTCCATTTGGATCTCTGCTTGGGTGGATGTGAGGGGAGTGTATGTCTGAAACTTTTGGAGGGGAGACTTCGGGCGAGCTAGGCTCTTGGGCCAAGGAGGCTCTTTCTCATGCCAGGGGAATATGCTGCTTGGTTGGAAGTGCTCCTCCTGACGCTTCTTCTACATCTTGGCAGGTCGTTCGGTTGCCTCCGCCGAGAGGCCATGGCTTCCTCAGCCTTGGCGTACTTGCGAGCTCGGGCCAACATTTCTAGAAAGTCGGCGAGAAGCTCTTCTCTATGGAGAAGAAAAATTTGTAAGACCGAGCTCCAGTCTTCAATGCCGACATGGCGATTGACTGGTCGAGATCGCGAACCTCCCATATGGCCGAGGTAAAGCGATTGATGTAGTCTTTTAAGGATTCTCCCTCCTTCTGCTTGATGGCGAAGAGGGAGTCTGAGGTCCGGCGCTGACGCCGGCTAGCGGCAAAATGGGTGGCGAGCTGCCTGCCCAGTTGTTCAAAGGAGAGAATCGAGCTGGGCTTTAGTTCGGAGAACCAAAGACGAGCTGCCTTGCGGAGAGTCGCTGGGAAGGCTTTGCAGAGTAGAGCGTCTGTGGCTCCTTGGAGTGTCATAAGGGCTTTGTAGCTCTCCAAATGATCTGGAGGATCGGATGAGCCAGCTCAATCGGTGAGGCTACTGCAGGGCATGGCCGCAGCATGTGAACAACGAGGTCGGCCTCTTGGTCTTGTCCTTCTGAGCTTGGTCTTTGGAGCTCGGCCTTCTGAGCTCGATCTCCTGATCTCGGCTTTCTGAGCTCGGTCTTCTGAGCTCGGCCTCCTGGTCTCGGCCTTCTGAGCTCGGCCTCCTGGTCTCGGCCTTCTGAGCTCGATCTTCTGAGCTCGGCCTCCTGAACTCATGCCTTCTGAGGTCGGCCTCCTGGTCTCGGCCTACTGAGCTCGGTCTTTTGAGCTCGAACTTCTGAGCTCAGCCTTCTGAGGTCAGCCTTCTGAGATCAAGCTTTCTGAGCTCGGCCTTCTGAGGTCAGCCTTCTGAGCTCATGCCTTCTGAGGTTAGGCTTGTTGTCGGATTCGGGTGCTTTAATTGCATTTGTAGGGCGGTCCATTTTCCCCCCAAACAGCTAGTATTGAAGAAATTAAGTAAAAATAAAAAAAGGGCAAAAATCAATCTATCTTATCATCAAGGAGGAAAATTTCATTTAGTCAAAAGATAGTTACATGCTTGCATTCAAAATTACAAAGATCTAAGCAAAATAAGAAGAAAAAGGGCAGAGAACGCTTCTTCTATGGTCTCTTGAAATGCTTAAATACCTCCTTGCTTTTGACATACTTGGTTTTGAGATGAGATTGCTCCTTGACTTGAATGGACCTACATCTAGATCAATTGGAGAAGAGGAGAGGGAGGAGGAGGATGGCCTAAGGCTAGGAAGAAAGCTCTAAGCTTAGCCCCAACAAGTGACCAATCTAAGATTCTCCCTCATAGTTAACTTAATCCATTTGGATGTTAAATCTTTGATAAATTTTAGCTTAGTAATGATGCCCCATATTTGGTCCTCATATTTTACTTAAAGGCCTAAATAACTCTAAATCTTCCTAATATATTCACACCAACGCCACCATTCATCAACACTATTGGATTCTTTTGTCCTCCTATAAAATCCTAACAATTCATTCACCCTCCATCCATATCACTTATCCGTATGAAAGAGCAGAAGATCCAATTAGATTCCTCCATCTAGTTTCCTCCTCAACCTTAGATTAAACTCTCTCCTCTAACGCTAGCCCTCCCCTCTCTCTTCTATTCTTAGCTTCTAAAGAAATACATTCTATATCAAAGAAGCAGAATATTTGAGGAAGGAAAAAATGTTTTCTTTTGTGTTGCACCATATGATTACAAGGCTACTATATATACACTTCAATTGTAGGATAAGGATGAATACACAATTGCAGAACAAACAAATTAACTGCAGCTATTCAGGATAAGGATGAACACTAACTAATGTGTACTTTCCAATACTCCCCCTAAAGATAAGAGTAAATAGAATGAACTCTCATCTTGCCCAACAACTTGTTAAACTGTACAACACCAAGTGGTTTCATAAAAATGTTTACAACTTGTAAATCTGAAGCCACATGAGCGGGTTCCAATAATTTTTCTTGAATTTTCTCTCTAACGATATGACAATCCATTTCTATGTGCTTTGTTCTTTCATGGTAAGCTGAATTAGATCCAATATGAATTGTAGCTTAGTTGTCACAAAATAATTGAGCCGGTTTATCAAGATTAATGCCCATGTCATTGAGGAGGTTTTTAAACCAGTTTAACTCACAAGTAACTGCAGCCATTGATCTGTATTCTGCTTCCGTAGATGATCTAAATACAATGTGTTGCTTCTTGGACTTCCATGAAATCAGAGTTTGACCAAGAAACACACAAAACCATGTAATCAATCTCTTGGTCTCTGGACAAGCCCCCCAATCTACATCACAGTATTCCCTTAGATGAATTTGATTGGTTCTTGGAAAGAAAATACCTTGAGCAGGGGATTGCTTGATGTATTTTGCCACTCTGAGGGCTGCCAGCAGATGTGGCTCTCTAGAATTTTCCAAGAATTGGTTGAGTACTTGGACTGCATAAGAAAGGTCAGGCCTGGTGACTGTCAAATATAGAAGCCTTCCCACTAGCCTTCTGTATTATGCAGCATCTAGAATTGGTTCACCATCATGCTTAGATAGCTTATGGTTCTGTTCAATAAAAAATTTGATAGCTCGTGCACCAAGTAGACCACAATCTTTCAGAATTTCTAAAGCATATTTTCTTTGACATATGGAAATCCCATGCTTTGATCTTGCAACTTCTATGCCTAGGAAGTATTTCATCAGTGCTGCCATTTTGGGTGTTTCGTCGATTGTTGACATTTGTATGTGAGGCTTTTGATGTAGAAGAATCCATGATAGAAAAGCAGAACATAGATCACCTTCACAGAACAGAGATCACCTTGGCAACAGGAGGGCGCTCGGATTGGAGCGCTCGTCTCCTCTTCTCCGAGGCTGGCTGCGGACTGCGACGGGAGCAACGCAGCACGCAGCGATGGTGGAGCGCTCGTCTCCTCTTCTCTCCGCAGAATCTAGTGGCAGATCTTCTCTCTTGCTCGCGTCCAGGGACAGGGACGCAGGCGCTTCTCTCCGCCAGATCTAGCGGCGAATCTTCTCTCTTGCTCGCGTCCGGGGACAGGGATGCAAGCGTTCGGGGAGTCCTTCTTTCTGGATCTCACGTGCGGCGGCGGTGGAGCGTTCAAGACTCTTTACTCTTCCTTCCATGCTGGAACCTCCAAACACAGTGAAGGGCAACAGGAGTGATGGAAGAATTGGATGGCTTGGGAAAGGGAAGGAAAGCTTTCTTGGAGATGACACCCTCTGATCCCCCCATGTGAAGAGAGAACTGTACTTAAGCCCCTTTGCAAGACAAGAAACGCCAACAGGACAGGCGCTCTGATACCATATCAAAGAAGCAAAATATTTGAGAAAAAAAAAATGTTTTCTTCTGTGTTGCACTAGATGATTATAAGGCTACTATATATATACATCAATTGCATGATAAGGATGAATGCAAAACTGCAGAACAAACTAACTAACTTCTCAACTGTTCAGGATAAGGATGAATGCTAACTAACGTGCGCTTTCCAATATTCTAAACAAACATTTTCTTCTTAAATCTCCATCGTCCATCTGTTTAGTTGTCTCTTTATGCAGCCTAGACAATAGATCTTTGCCACCTCAAAATTATCATAACCTTAGATCCCTTTAGATCGAATCATAGCTTCCAAACCGATCCTTCTTCTCTCTACACAATTCTAGCCTTCCAAAAAAACACAATATAAGAAAACACACTCTCCTTTTATCTCAACTATTTATTATACTACCTCACAAATCTCTCAAAGCAATTAGCCAATAACATTAAGCCACTCAATCTCTCTCTTCTAAACCTAAATTCATGGCAACCTCACCTCTCATTAAATCATCACCCTAGGATCCTTCACATCGCCTTTTAATTACCCCCTATCCCCTCTGAAAATTTATGGAAGGGAATTCCTTAAATTAGGCTCGAATTTGGAATTTTTTTAAAAAAGAACTCTACCTCTCCTAGATCTCTAGCCTTCTCCTCCTTTCTCTTTCTCCGTAAAACCCACTAAAAAGCTGTAACATTAACCCTCAATTGGCTGTTTGATAAGGAAGTAAGAACAAGCCTTAAAGGACCACTAGTCACTCACATTTCTCGCCCTTCCCTCTCTTCTTCCTCTCTTCCTTTTCTCCATTTTAGAGAGGAAGATGATATTGGACTCATGAAACATCAATTGGAGTAGAAAGAAGGTGGGGAGGAGGGTCAATTAGAGGGGAATTGGTGTAGGGTTTGTGACCCTGTCCATTCTAAATAGATTAGTCTAAGCTTGTTCAAGGACATTGATATAATTAGTGAAAACTTTGTGTAATCAGGCTTAAAATTATTTAATTGGAAACAAGATTAGGTTTAATAGAGGGTAAACTAAGATTTAATTATAGTAAAATAGAAATTATTATGTGAGGTAGTTGGTAGTTGAGACTGAAAAACGAATTAACTAATTGATATAGTTGGGCTTGATTTTGTATATTCAGGTCTATAATTGGTCAATAAACCATCTAGTCATAAAAAAACAAAATAATAATGAAACCACTACATAGACTTGGGCATCGGGCCGTGCCGGGCCGGCCCGGCCCAGGCCCACCGGGCCCGAGGTCTAAACGGGCCGTGCCTGGCCCGGCCCGCTTACGAAGCGGGCCGTGCCGGGCACGGCCCGTTCAGCACAGAACGGAAGCCCGGCCCGGCCCCAGGCCCGTCTATTGGCGCAAACGGGCCGTGCCAGGCACGGCCCGTCTGGAGAGGGGGGAGAAAAATAGCCGTTTCCAACGGCTATTTTGGAAAATTTCCAAATTTGCCCCTCCCAACAGTCCAAAAACGGCAAAATTGAGGGGTATTTTGGGAAAATTTTTTTTTGGGCTTCTATAAATAGCCCTTTCCTCCCTCATTCTCACCACACCAAACCAACTATTCTCTCCTTCTCTACTACTATTATTTCTCTCTTCTAAAGTGCTCTTCTAGCAATTTAATTTTTAGTTTGCATTTAGCAAGTGTTCAAGTGCTACACAAGAGGAGGTTCCTGTTGAGAAGAGAAGGTCACTCCTGTTAAGAGCACAAGAGGAAGCTCAGAATCTCGGCTCTGCCTCTGCCCTCCGACCCTCTACTCAATTCCTCCTTGTTGTTAGTTTTTATTTTTTGAATTCATCAATTTAGATATGTTATCTTTTGAGGAAAGTCAGTTTGGCATTCCTCCTGTTTCTGAGGGAGAAGAAACTAATCCCCAACCCCATGTTCCTAGTTCCTTTAGAACTAGTGAACCGAGTGAAGATCAAACCTCTTCTCGTAAGAGGACTAGTGCTGTATGGAATGAATTTGATAGAGTTATGGTTGATGGAGTCTGGAAAGCTAAATGTAAAAAATGTGCCAAACTTTATAGTTGTAGTAGTAGTGGGGGAACAGAGCATTTAAAAAGACATCAAGAGAGTCATAGGATGCATGATTCTCATGCTCAAACTCAAAGTACCCTTAATATACAAGGAGGATTACTTGTAGGTAATTTTGCATATAATCATGAAAATCAAAGAAAAGCACTTGTAAAATGGATAGTTAAGGATGAATTACCTTTTAGTTTATGTGAATCTTTTAATTTTGAAAAATATGTTCAATTAAACCTACAACCTGCTTACAAAAGAACTAGTAGGCGTACATTTAGAAGAGTAGCTATGACTAACTTTTTAGCAATGAGACAAAGTTTAATTGAAACACTTTCTACTTTAAATGTAAAAATTTCATTAACTTCTGATATTTGGTCAGCATCTGTAGGTAGTAATTGTTTTATTGCCATTACTGCTCATTATATTGATAATGATTGGCAATTAAATAAACGTATTCTTGCTTTTCGTGCTTTTGATTTTCCACATTCTGGGCAACAAATTTCAAATATCATTTATCAAACTGCATGTTCATATAATATTAATGATAAAATTATATTTATTACTTTTGATAATGCATCTAATAATAATTCTGCTGTTGCATTATTAAAAGACTCATTGCATCCCATGTTAGATGGAAATTTATTACATATTAGATGTGCATGTCATATCTTAAATCTTTCTGTTCAAGCTAGCATGGGCATGATTCAAGATGTGATTTCAAAAATTAGAAATACAGTTTCTTTTATTCATGCTTCAAGATCAAGACTTCAAGAATTTAAGGAACTATATATAAATCATGGTAAATATTTTAAAAAATTTAAACTTGATGTAATTACTCGTTGGAACTCAACATATAGCATGATACATGATGCATACCCGTATAAAAACTTATTAAGTGCATATATTAATGATCGTGGATTAGGCTTTACATTGACTGAAACTGATTGGAATAAAGGAAAAATTTTGGAAGATTTTTTGCTTAGTTTTTATAATGCTACCAATGTTCTTTCTGATATTTATTATCCAACTTCATGTTCATTTTTACAACAAGCATATATAATTAGTCAAAAATTTGCAGAACATAGATATGATGATGTTTTAATGCCTATTATTGACCTAATGGAATCTAAATGGAATGAGTATTGGGACAAGATATGTCCTATGCATAACTTAGCTGCTGTATTTGATCCTAGAGTTAAATTAAATGGCGTGCTAATTTTACTTGATGCATACTGTGAAAATATGAATCAAGATCCTGAACCTGCTAAAAATGAGGTAAAACAACTTCTTTATGATATTTATACTATATATGATGAAAAAATTTGTGGATCTAGATTTTCCGTACAAACCTCTATTTCTTCTTCTAGTAGTTCTCGTTCGTCATCTATTTTTTCATTCATTGCACAGAGAAAACACACACATGCTTCAAGTTTATCTTCATCTTCTTCATCTTTAAGTAGTGAACTAGAATTTTATTTACGAAATGATCTTCAGTCTGCATATGATGAAAATCAAATAGAGAATCTAGATGTATTAACTTGGTGGACGAGTGTTAAAAATCAATATCCTGTTATGTCTGCAATTGCACGCGATATTTTAGCTGTGCCGATGTCCACGGTAGCATCGGAATCCGCTTTTAGTGCAGGTCGGCGTGTTCTTGACGAAAAGAGAAGTAGGATGACGGGCGAAACGGTGGAGATGCTTCTCTACTTCAAAGATTGGTTGGATGCTGAGGCAAGACTTCAAGATAAAGGTGGACATAATACAACATCCTCTGATGATGATGATACAAACACTACTGAAGAGTGAATACTGATTCACTGAATTACTGATGATTAGTAAGATTTCTTAATTTTTTATAATTGTACATTTTTATTGTATTCTGGAGGCCAGACCAAGGTCCAAACCTCGGCCCTTTCTTATTGTATTCTGGAGGTCAGACCAAGGTCCAAACCTCTCTTCATGTACCATTTTGATTTAAATTAATAAACTGGTAGGGGTCTATGCCAAACCCCCCACCATTAAGGTGGCTTTATATTAATAAATCCTTAGTTTTCAATATTTATTAATTTATTAAAAAAATTTATGAAGCATTAATTTTTATGGAGACGGGCCGTGCCTGGCCTGGCCCAGGCCCAGACCGGGCCAGGCCCGCGGGCCAGCCCGGCCCAGGCCCTTATGGGCCGTGCCGGGCTGGCCCGCGGGCCGTGCCGTGCTTGGCCCGCGGGCCAAGAGAGGGCCGTGGCGGCCCAGGCCCGAAGCGGGCCGTGCCGGGCTCAGCCCGCGGGCCAGAAACCCGTGACCCAGCACGGCCCCCTTAAATGGGCCGTGCCACGCACGGCCCGGTACTGTAGCTAGCGGGCCGTGCCAGGCACGGCCCGCTTCGTGCCGGGCCGTGGGTGGCCCGGCCCAGTGCCCAACTCTACCACTACACCTGCGGAACTTGGAGAGAGGAAGAACTTGAATCCCACGACCAGATCAAGGCAATTATAACAATTTTATTGTTGCATGCAACAAATAGGTGGGAAAAATAGAAGTGAATGATAGTTTTCCAATTCATCTATCTTGTTAGTATTTGACTGTCTGCTCACTGCCAAATGAAAAATAGGTTCCCACAAGGGTGCAAGGTTGGACAATCTAAGAGGTGATACTTTTGAGGATGATACTACAGTAAGAACTCCTGAGATTTGTAGAAAGATTTCAAGGTCTAAATGACTTCTGCTAGACCAGTTTTTGTCCACAAATGAAGAATTCAAACACATATATTGACTCCCCAAAATTATAAATGTGGTCACTTCAATGAAGCATGCTATTGTATATTACTGGAGGAATATGTCTAAGTAATATGCTGCATGGAAACTGAGGATGATAATATTATTTTGATGATTAACACAATCATTGAGGCCATATCAAATTAGAAATGCAAATTAATTCGATACATCAATTAAGAAATGGCACACCCTCGATACATTCACGATACATTAAGAAAATGCGGTCAAAACAACTCTCAAAGATTAACAACGAGATAAAATTTATAGTAGAGAATGATAGAAAGCTTTTAAATTCATTTCGGCAAAGTTTCAAGTTGAGTATACTTTAAAGAGCAAAACTGTAATTTTATTGTTAAGGATATGAAACTCTATTGTACCATACACTCAAATTTATTTGGAATATGTTTTATTGATACTTGTGCAAGTCTAACTCTAAGATGCAGAGAATCATGAATAGAGTCGACCCTAACTAGTTTTGAGTCGACCCCGGTACATTTGGCACAGAATAGACGTCGACCCCAAAAGAGATGGAGTCAACCCTGGCACGAATTGGCACCTTCTGGCACATATGACACAAATGGCACTGAGATGGGGCCGGCCCCAAGAATTCTTGAGCCGACCCCAAGAATAGATGAGCCGACCCCACCTTCAACCTTGCAAAAACAACTCTCTGGAAATTACTGAGAGGGCCAACCCCAAGTTTTCTTGAGCCGACCCCAGGTGGAGCCGACCCCAGTGGAGCTGATCCCAAGAGAGCATGAGCCAACCCCAGGTTAAGAACTCAAAAACCATTTCTCTGGAATCCCTGAGAGGGCCGACCCCACTGTAGCATGGGTCGACCCCAAGAAAGCATGAGTCAACCTTAGTAAAAAAAGTCAGAAAACCAAGTTTCTGTATTTCCTGAGAGGGCTGACCCCACTGTAGCAGGGGCCGACCCCAGAAAAGTTTGAGTCGACCCCAGATGAATGAACAGTAACTTGGGCCGACCTCAGAAAAGCTTGGGTCGACCCCAGTACGGCTGACAGCATAACGGCTAGTTCTGCAGATGTACTTTTGGAGTCTCCAACGGCTAGAAACGGTTAGTTTCTCCATTCCAACACCTAAGGAGTGATCATCTGAGGTTGGGGAAGTATTTAAGAGGTCTATTTTTCAAGAGAAAAGTATCTTTTGCAAAAATCAATAGTGTATTCAAGAGAAAGCAAGCCCAAGTGTTTTTCATCAAGTTGCTTCATTCAAGTCCTAAAAAGAAGGTGGTTGAGCAATTTGAAAGTGCATTCAACAGCTCCACCAACCTCTTGGGAAGTGAAGTAACCTAAGCAAAGAAGAGAATAGTATCCTCAAAGCGATAACTATTTCTTATCTTTTCTTTTATTTCATACTTATTATATTTTCTCATTTAGGAGCTACAAACTTCTTCCTTTTAAATTTCTAGTAAGATTTGTTGGTGAGCCCGTAAAACTAACAGTGTAGGTTGTTGGTGAGCCCGTAAAACCAACGTAGGTTATTGGTGATCCCGAAAAACCAAGTTGTAAAGGTTTTTAGATTGTGAGCCCGCAAAACAATCCAACTGTAATCCGCGGGATTATAGTGAATTCCCAAAGGGACGCTTGGGGAGTGGATGCAGGTGCTTAGGAGAGCACCGAACCACTATACTTTTTATGTGTTTGTGTTGTATGCTTTTTAATTCCACTGCACGTATATATAATTAACACACGCTAAACTACCAATACATTCATTAATTTAATTAAGAGATTAAAAATTTAGAAAACCCAATTCACCCCCCTTCTTGGGTTGTCATCTTGGGCAACAGAAGCCCTCCAAAAAAAATGAAAAAGGAGCGAATTTGGAAGTGACAAATTAAATGAGACATATCTACAAATTTCTTCCATCATATAGTTTATTGCAAAATTTATTCTAGACAAAATTAACATAGATAAAATAATTAATAACATCTTAAGAAATAAAAATTGATATCTTTAATACTTAACTTATTGTTGATAGTAAAATATACTAAACCAAGTCTCGTAGACACGAGCAATTCACATGCTTGATCAAGATACATACTTGAATGCGGAAAATATTAAATTTTAAATAAACTCATCTTAAAATCTAACTAAAAATAATTTTAATTTATTAGTTCTATAATAAAACTATTCCATACAATAATAATAATAATAATAAACTAGGCCATGTACCATGGTACATAGATTTTTTCTATGCACTCCTACATAAGCAAGGAGCCTTTTATATGTCCAAACGAGATGCCAAAATTTTCAGGAGAAGCTGAACCTTTAGTGGGGATCGGATCAGCTAATTTGTAATCGAAATCTTCCAATATTCAAGGGATAAAAGGAAATTTCTCAATCTTAATTTTGTACTGCCAGTACTTCAACAATTTTTTTTTTTGCCTAAAAGAAAAGTGAAGGAGGGAGGAAAGGACAAGCTCATTGTAATACCTGGGCCCAAAAATCAACTGGGCCCAATTACTTCTGTTTGGGCCCATATTGGAACATTGGGCCATGACATCTAATAGGCTAATCGGGCCCATGGTTGGCAGCCCGTTTGATGGCTGCCACCTCCTACTTTATGCATGAATTTGACTAGGGCCAGATGGGGATCAGAGGAAGGCCCAGGTGTTAGGTCCTTCACAGGGGAAAGCTGGGGGTGACACCTCACCCTAGCTAAAAGAGCCTTACCGCTCTCCTTCCTCCCCAAGGACTTTCTAGGACGATGGCTGAAACACCGGAGCAGGAGGCACCGCAGTTCATCCCCGGAAGCTAGGTAAGCCCCCCTGCCTTCTCTCCCCCGGATTCTTTCGGGACAACAAAGAAACAAAGAAAGAAGGGAGGAAGGGGACTGCTGGCAGGCCGAGGGCCACCGGCGATGGCCATCGACTTCGGCCGCGATCCCCGTCGACGCGGACATCGGCTGCTGGCAGGCCAAGGGCGCGGCCGTGGGCTCAGCCGCAGGCACGGCTGAGGACGCCGCGAGCCCGGCCGTGGCCCAGACCTCCCAAACTCCCCTTCTTCCTTCACAAGAGAAGAATAGAGAGAGGAAGAGAGAGGGTTTGGGAGCGAGAGAGAGAATATGGGAGGTTGGTGAAGGGAGGTTGAAGAAAAGAAGAAGAATGAAAGAAAGAAAGCAAGAAGAAAAAGAAGAGAGGAAGAGGGGACTCATCCTCGTCGTCGTGTGCGGCGGCCGCCGGCTTCGGCCGCGAGCACCGTCGTCACAGGCTCGGCCGGGGACGCCGTAGGGCCTGGCCGCGGACGCCGCCGGTCGTGGCCCGGCCCCCTTCCGCTCACCGTCCCCCTTTCCGCTCGCCGTCCTCCCTTCGTCGGAGAAGAGAGGAAGGGGAGATCGGGATGAAAGAGAAGAAGGGAGGAGAAGAAGCTTCGGGAAGGAGAAGAAAAGAAAAAAAAGAGAAGACAAGAAAAGGGAAAAAAAAGGGAAAGGAAAAGAAAAAGAAAAGAAAAAGAAGGAAAAAGAGAAGAAAAAAAAATGAAATGGGTTTAGCCAAATTTGACTAACCCAAGCCCAATTAGACTGGGCTAAGTCTAAATCCGAGCTCAATTAGATTGGGCTAAGTCTGGACGAGCCTAAACTATAAATTGGGTTAAATTCGAGTTAATTTAAGTTAAATTAAAATGGGTCCGAACCCAATTAAGCTGAGTTGGTCTCAGCAGACCTAATTGATTGTGAATCAGGCCCAATTCAAGCCCAATTCAACTGACAGAAGGTCGAATTGACTTTGGGCTAATCCTGACTCAGGCCCAAATGAGCCACATTGACCAAATCAGAGGGCCCAATTAGCTGGACCCAATTATAAACGAGGCCCAATTCTTTAATTAAAAACCCAATCAACCCATGTGGACCCAATATGGTTTTAAATCGAACCCCAAAGGCTTCAAATTGGAAAGAAATGGGTTAAGTCAAATTTGACTAACCCAAGCCCAATTAGACTGGGCTAAGTCTAAATCCGTGCTCAATTAGATTGGGCTAAGTCTGGACGAGCCTAAACTATAAATTGGATTAAATCCGAGCTAATTTAAGTTAAATTGAAATGGGTCCGAACCCAATTAAGTTGAGTTGGTCTCAGTGGACCTAATTGATTGTGAATCAGGCCCAATTCAACTGACAGAAGGTCGAATTGACCTTGGGCTAATCCTGACTCAGGCCCAAATGAGCCACATTGACCAAATCAGAGGGTCCAATTGACTGGACCCAATTATAAACGAGGCCCAATCCTTTAATTAAAAATCCAATCAACCCATATGGACCCAATCTGGTTTTAAATCGAACCCCAAAGGCTTCAAATTGGACTTGGGCTAAATCCTTGGATGGGATCCAAGCAAATAAGTTTATAGTATGATGAACTAAGAAATTTTATAATAAATAAATGGGGAATGATGTAATCTCTATGATGTTGTTTTAGGTGATTAAGGATTTGTCATCTGAACTTGAGAAATTTGGAAAGCGAATTACGGTAAGTAATCTATTTTAATCTTATTATGGATCATATGAGTACTATGTTTGTTAAGTTTTTAAAGTGTTATTCATGCATGATATGTTATGATGGATAAGTAACTTGCCTGATCACATAAACTATGGCCATGTATGCACCATGATTTTGCTAATATTTTAATCATGCATGCAAGTTAGTATAATGAAATACTATCTAGCCAAGAGGCACTATAATGGGCTCAAAGATGCTACTGATCGAATGCAACTGAGCTGGCCTTGCTAGTGGCCGAGAATGACTAAGCTGGCCTTGCTAGTGGCCGATAATGACTAAGCTGGCCCCGCCAGTGGCCGAATGGACTTCGCAGTAGCATCCGAGAGAATGGACCACGGCATGCCGGAGGCACGGTTTCATGTGCATGTTTTATGAAAATTTTGTTTGACTGAAAATACTGCTTTGTTTTCCCAGCATACATAGTTTGCCATGATAAATTGTGAGATAATATGCATGTCAGCTTCTCAAACCCTGCATAAACATAGTTATCATTATGTTTTATCCTGTAAGATTAGGTATGATTACTTACTGAGCTATGTAGCTCATATCCGTTATTTACATTTTTTTTTCAGATCCTCACCACTGAAAGCTGCCAGAGACACTTTAATTTTGTATCAGAGGTTCTTTCTTTTGGGATAAAGTAAGTATACTTTTGTGTACATAAATTACATAGAAGCTTTGTATTTGGGTACTAACCAGCATGTTGTACTAAGAATGCTTTCATATGAAAAGATTTGGTTGGTTTGACTACCCTGTTATCCATGTATGAGGCTGCGTGCTATTGTGGGCGGTAGTCGGAAATAGCACGGCTGTGTCACGGATCCGGATCCGGGGCGTGACACTCATCTCCGCGTAGCAGCCTCTATTGGGCCTCTACCCGCTAGAAGAATTTTCGATGTGGAAAGAAATGATCGTGTGTTGGGCATGCTGGTAGTTTTACTCATACCCTTTCCACCCGTGGGCCCGACTCGTCATCTCTCTGGGCTACAGCACGATTATCCTTCATGTGAGTACGTCACACCTAGCACCACCGAAATGACCAGCCGACCAATAATTTCTTCCAAACTTTATGTTTGAGTGGAAAGTATCTAGTCTTTATAATTTAATCGATGTCTCTATATTTTAGATTTGGAGCCGGTTGGTTGAAAGTAAGGCCCAATTTTATTGGGCTACTACCTAAGTGGCAGTACTTGGACATTTTAGTTTGCGAATGAAAATTGCTAATTTGTAATTTTGTACCCCCGGTGCTTCACATTTAAGTTCTTTCGGCAGCTACTCTCGTCGTTCGGTCGCCCACGAATAAAGACAGCCGTTTCTGGGCGAACTTTTCCACGTCTCACTCCTCGGTCTCTCCGCCCTCCCCACCCAGATTTATAGGTCTCTTTGCGCCGCCCCTTGGAGAGGAACTCAGGAAGAGGAGACAGAGGAGCGAAAAAGAGATTAAAAAAAATGTCCGCATTCTCGGCCGTCAAGATCCTCCCATCCCCACCCATCACCGCCCGATCCACCCCCAAACCCTCCTTCCCCTTCGTCTTCTCCTCCCCTTCCTCCCCCACCGCCGGTGGCATCCACCGCCCCGCCGCCGCCCCGCTCTCCTCCTCCCCCCGCCCCCTTCGCGCCGTCTCCTCCCATGTCCTCAGCAACGAGCAGCGCGTCGCCTCCCATTCCCACCAGGTACCTCTCCTCCCCTCCATTCTATAGAACCCTATTGAATTAATCATCATCTAATCGCGGAATTTTTTTGCCTGCGATCTTTTTGGCTTGTTAACATAAAACCAAAAGGATGAGGCCGAAGTGACCCGCGAGGAGGCGCTGGATCTGTACGAGGACATGGTTCTGGGGCGGTCCTTCGAGGACATGTGCGCCCAGATGTACTACCGGGGGAAGATGTTCGGCTTCGTCCACCTCTACAACGGCCAGGAGGCCGTCTCCACCGGCTTTATCCGCCTCCTCCAGCCCGGCGACTCCGTCGTCAGCACCTACCGCGACCACGTCCACGCCCTCAGCAAAGGCGTCCCCGCCCGCGCCGTCATGGCCGAGCTCTTCGGCAGGACCACCGGCTGTTGCCGCGGCCAGGGGGGATCCATGCACATGTTCTCAGCCCCCCACAACCTCATCGGCGGCTTCGCCTTCATCGGTGAGGGCATCCCCGTCGCCACCGGCGTCGCCTTCTCCTCCCGCTACCGCCACGAGGTCCTCGAGGAGGCGTCGCCCAGCGGCGGCCTTGATGTCACCGTTGCATTCTTTGGGGATGGCACCTGCAACAATGGGCAGTTCTTCGAGTGCCTCAACATGGCTCAGCTCTGGAAGCTGCCCATCGTGTTTGTCGTCGAGAATAATCTGTGGGCGATAGGGATGTCGCACCTTAGGGCCACATCCGACCCGGTGATCTGGAAGAAGGGGCCTGCATTCGGCATGCCCGGGGTGCATGTGGATGGGATGGATGTGCTGAAGGTGAGGGCGGTGGCAAAGGAGGCGATCGAGAGGGCTAGGAGGGGGGAGGGGCCTACTCTTGTGGAGTGTGAGACTTACCGTTTCCGAGGGCACTCGCTTGCTGATCCTGATGAGCTCCGAAATCCTGGTGAGCATATTGAATTTAAGCTATGCGCCTCTTTTCCTCATGGCCTTGTTTGGTTTGATGTTTAAGTTTTCTGTCTTCTTTTTTTTTTCCCTATATTGTGCTGAAGTATTACAAAAAGAAAAAGATTTGGAATTGGTAGATAAGAAAAGTGAAGGTTCGTCATAAACATGCTTGACCATATAATAAAACTAGACATAATGATTTGGGAAGAGAATATGATTTGGGCATCAATATCTTATATGCTTCTTTTCCTTGTCATAAGGTAGCCTGTTGAATTAGGAAAATTAATTTTTTAAGTAAAAAATATGCTCATAAATCAGGGTGCTGTCACCTAATGATTTATAGTTATAGGACGAATGTTGGGTTGGTGGTGTTTTAAGGATGCAATTCGGATGTTTCATTTTATTACAATGGAGATCACCATGTGGTATGATTATATGCTTTTTGATTTTTAAGCAGGATTGTTACTTTGTGATATGTGTAGATTAAATTTTCTTGTCCTATTATTTTCTGTTTAATCACCAACTTGGTGGCAGCTTTGTCATCTCTGATATTTTGATGGCAATTCACCATCAGGGCTTTTTCAATAAATGAATCTTTTACTTTGTTCTTTGTAAGATTTCATGGCTATGATTGGGTTATGATGACACTAATTTCCTGTTAGAATATACAATTAAGTGCATTAGTGTATCAGGTTTCTTTTTTACCCTATCGGGTTTCTTTTGTGTTCACGCTCTAGTTATGCTCTGTACTAGGTTGGTGATTGCTGGTTCTGAATCTTTTTGAGCATGATGCTTTTTAAAATTTAAAACGATCGAAACATCGATCTAGACATCTTCAAGTCATAATTTACTTGAATAATGCCCAAATCACACATAGAATTAATAAAGAAAACTTCACTTTATATGGGTAGTCATACCATTCATTGGTGGCAGATATTAATTACCTAATCTACTGAACTTTATGTGTACTCGTTGCATCAATCCTACTGAACTTTATATTTATCTCGTCTTGATGGCGGTCCTGGTAGGGCGTCCTGTAGATACCCTCAGTTTGTCTCCCTTTCTGCTTTCCTTTCTTCATTTGTTTCTCTCCCCCCCCCCTCCTCTCCTCTTTCTGCTTTCCTTTTCTTTCTATTTTCTTCTTCCTTTCTTATCTTCTCATTTCTATTCTTTTTTTTCTATGTCTTCTTTCTTCCTTTTCTTTCGTCTTTCCTTCCTTCTTCTTCTTCTTCTTCTTCTCGCTTCATTTGTTCCTTCCTTTCTTTTCTTTTTCTTCTTCTTTCCTTCCTTTTTTTTTTCTTTCCTCTTTCTTCTTCTTTAGAGTCCCACCACCATCCTAGTTTTTCTTATAGGAATGGGATGTGATGGCCAGGATGCCCGCCCATCCTACCGGGATTTAAAACCATGTTATATATCACATTTCTATAATCTATGACACTGGTCTCAACTATTCCTTGAAATTCTATTTGCATTCAACAATTGCAAGCTGCATAGGCAATTTAATCTTGATTCTGTTGTGGGCAATCATTTCAGAGGTGAAAGTACATCTCTTTGTAAAATAGATTAAGGTAGCCAAAGCAATGTTATTTGGGAATCCATTATTCATTGATTCTATGTCTTGGCTTGACCACAACATAAATTGTGCAATTGCATGATGTGTGAACATCAGTAGCAATTTGTTCCTTGTTTCCCTACTTTTTTGTTTCAATAAATTGATGCTATAATCACTATCAATTAATTATTCTATGTACATAGTTTTGTCAATTTTAGAGCATGTCATTGCTGGAAACACTTATAGCAGATGAAATCTGATTAATTGATGCAACCTGAGGTTTTAGGACAGCCCAACAATGGTATAGGAACCACTTCAAAGAATATCAAGTACATATATCTATAGAAATGGCTCCTTATGTTTGCAAAGGTCAAATTAAATATTTGGAATGGGTCAGATAATCAGAAGACCTGTTGTCCAGAAATTTCTAAGGGAAGATCTGTTGGCTTATGGCAGAAATCAGTAAATCATGGCTATGTAATGGATTAATCTCGTGCAGGGACAGCAAAAGATACAAGAAACTAAACTGAATAAGAGGAAGGAGGAAGAAGATTAAGATAGAGCAGAGAAAACTGGAGAGGAGGCTCTATATTAACCCAGAGAAGTAGAGATGCTTGTTACTTTTCCAAATTATGTTGCAGAAAAAAAGCCATTTAAATGAGAAAACTCTATGCCAGGGAGGGGAACAGGGAACAGGGAACAGGGAACTTCTCTTATCTCAAGTAGCAATGAGGCCCAATCATTTGAATGAAGGCTTATGTTGAAATAACTTAAAGTCATTGCCATGTAAGTACATGTACTAGCTCTTCAAAGACTAGGAACTTTCATACTTGTTCTTACTTGAATTAGACTCCTTATTAGAATAATAATGTTGATAAAGACTAAGCACAAAGTTTAGTCAAAAAGGGCTTCTAATTCAGATATAGTTGTCAATCCTCCTAATATTTGATGCTCAATGTAAAATCCAATGCACTGCAGCTCCCAACTACTTGAGCATGGAAAAGAAGCATCCTTATGACCCTATCCTAGACATGGTCAAAGAATCCCATTAGAAGCAGAAACTACTAGAATAGTAGGTGACTTCATCATGATGCATCTAGTGCCTTGTTCTTTCAATTGAAGAGACTATAGGTAAAACTTATAGGACTCAAACAATGTTGTCATCCACGAATCTTGATGCCTTGTGAATTGCTTCTTGATCATGTAATCTGAGGATCCCAAAACATCACATAATTCATAGGACAACGCAACAACCAACATAAAGTGGAACATATTCTCCTAATCTACTTTATGGGTAGCATATATTTGTAATTATAGCTCTTGTTATTCCTTATCCAAGTAAGAGATGGGGTTCTAGATGCGGATCTCTTTTGGGCCCTACCTATTAACCAAGTCTATGAATACTAGAGTCCAGTGATTATATTAAAAGCCATTGTGCTGAAAATATTAGTATACCACCCCTTATCCACTCTTTTGTATGTCGTGCCATTAAGGCTAGTAGCTTTCCTCTTAAAGCACCCTCAAGCTCCACATGTGCCATATCTTCTTTCTTCTTAGGTTCATTCTTCTCAGTTTATCTTTAGCCATAGCAGTAATTACCCTACCTTCTAGGGGAAACATTAGCAATCTATGTTGTCTTCCCACGACAATAGCACATCGCTTTTGGTGCCCTTGTTTTCTCATTCACATGTTTGGTTGGTGCTAGTGCAATATGGGCAAGTGTATATGGTTAGCAGGACTTTTAGGAATGCCTCAAACGCTTAGCCTCGATCTCCAACGCATCATGTTAAAGCTACTTTATCATTGCATAGTCTAATCAACTTCTCTTGAATTTTCTCTTATGTCCCACCTTATAATTCATTGCCCAAGTCTCCTCGTAATGAAATTAATATGTTCATGTAGGCAGTTCATGAAACTTCTTGATGTTGGCTTTTCGAGCTCATCCTTGTAGTGTAGTTTATGAAATTGAAGTTATAAGTCTTCTCATATCCAAAGGAAACTATTCTCATGTTCTTCTCCCAGGCACAGATCTCTCTATCCTTCCTCCTATTGATCTTCTTGCAATTGCATGCTCAATGTTTAAGCTGCATCCTTCAATTTAGCTATAGAAAACATCAAAATTTCCTCTTCTCAGACAGTTGTTAATTGAAGAAAACACCACAACTGGATACCTAGTCCTAAGAGACTTCTGGATGCATTTGTCCTTATAAGGATGGTACTCAGGCCACCTCATCTATCGCATTAGGTCACCCTTAAAAAAGGTTCAAACTATCTGATCGCTTGTGAAAATGGAACTTTTTGGTTTCACTAAAGTATGATCTCAAGCCATGCTCTTGTACTGCCGCTCTGCCACATCTCTTATATTCTAGATGTATGAGGTGTTCATTCAACCATACCTAGAAAGTACCAAAATTTTTATTTTTCTCTTTCAAAATATTGGTTAGGGCTATGCCTCATGCAGCAAGGCATAACTTCAGGGCCTTGAATGTTTTAACTTCAAGCAACAGATTTTTTTTCTTTTTTCCTTTTTTTGGGGGGGTGGGGGGAATGGGTTGGTGGTTTTGGGTCAAAGCTAATACTTGTTGAATTTCAGAATACTTATTATGCTCCCTTTGATGTGAAATAGTACCAGACATAAGAGAGGTTATTTAATGCTTTTCTGCTGGAAACTTTAGGTGGCCATTAGTCAGTGAGAGATGCTTAAGCATGCAGTGTTAATGTCCAATGTCTACTTGGCATAAGATCAAAGTAGAATATGTGTGTTCTCTCATGAATACATGTATTACTTCTTTAATCATTTAAAGAATATGCTAATTTCAGCTTTGTTGTTTCAAATTAAATCGATACAAATTTGGAAAGTGGCAAATAACTTGTATTTCTGCATTGCCTTTCATTATTGGGACATTAATTACTGAACTGATGGTCTTGCTTGTTTTTGGCTTTTGTGGCCTCTATGTTTTCAACTGATGGTTGCAGCCAACTCGAGAGGGATTGCTACTGTAAATAAGTGGGAATTTTGGAATTATGGGGTGTTAAATTTGATAATGGAACTACACCCATGACAACTATTGACTGGTAATGAGTATATTGCTTTAATTCAAATTGGAAAAATCTGCAACTCACATCAATGTCTAATGTAAGTTCAGTACATAATTGTATAATGGTATAAATAAGTTTAGGATCAAGAGTAACAAAGTTTGAAAACATAGTAAGTTTAGGATCAAGAGTAACAAAGTTCGAAACCATAGTTAAATTATTTAGGAATAATCCCTAGTATCTCAGTCTAGAACTGGGAACCTCAAGCTTTCATGTTCTAGATGTAAGATTTAAGAACAAATTGGGAAGACGTAAAAATGGATACTGTTGATCTAGACTCCAGGACATGTCAGGGTTGATGAGAAACAAGTGGGGTGATGATTTTAGTTTGTGAAAATAATGATTAAAGCAATTGTTGACTTTAACCCTGAAGAAATTCAAATCATGAGAGGTAACGTTTCTTACAAATGTTGTTTTACAACTTCTCACTAACAGCAGACTCTGGGAGTTGCATTCTTAATTGCTAAATATTTTATCTATGCTGCAACACATGATTGAGAGTCTTGCTTCCTTTCATATTTTCTGATCACCCATCTCAAATTATGTTTACATTACTACCATCATTATTTTGAATCAATCTTTATTTTGACAACATTTTACCATTCTGTCTTGTTGTTCTTGAAATCCATCTGTCATGTAGTTCTTTAAATTATGGCAACAATGTTAATACATTTTTATTTTTTTTAAGTATTTTACATTATATTTATGGATGTACCCTGAATTCATTGATGACCCTGCTTCCTCGCCCCTTCATTTGAATATGCTGCTAGGCCTATTCCTATTCAAGTAAAGAAGGCCATGCATTCAAACCCTGTTTCATAACTAGTAAAAGAGAAAATCTATCGATTCTTTATCTATAATATATTATAAAATGAGAGAGGTAGATGCCAAAAAGATTCTGCATGCCAAAATTGTTTGCCAGAATGCCGTTATATTTAATTAACTAAACTTACTAGAACCTGTTATCTTAAAAGGATCAATGGGAATAGATGGTATATTGGACAGTTGGATGTCCATGAAATTTATAATTTTATTAAAAGCTTTTCTCTAATTAAGAGTCCAACTGAACATCCTTGCTTACAACCTCCTCATCTATGGAACAAACTCAAGCATCCATACGATTTAAAATTTTAAGTGAAAATCTGTTATCTTTATTATTGGATTTTCTATTTTATTTTATTTATTTGTTTGTTTAATATGCATCCCATGTGACCAGTTGCTAGCTAGTATAACATTACTCATTAGTTTTGGCTGGTTTTTATAATCCCCAATATGATGGATGGTCTGTCTTACAAATCTTATGATTACCCAGTTAACGTTGTATATGTATTCTTGCTTAGGTGATACTAGATCACCAGAATCTCTATGGTATCATGGAAGTACCTTTTTAGATACTCGATATAACATTTCAGTAAATTTTAGTTTTTTTAATGTGGTGACTGACTGACAATGTTGATTTGAATTCAAATATTTCTTTGATGACCTGACTCTAGGACTGCTAGCTAATTGAGCCTCTCCTAACCCAAATACACCTCCAACTTCTCGTTTACCAATATATTAGGCTAGGATTCTGGTATGCTTACTTACCACTAACCATTTGGATGCCTGCTGCACAACCAGTTGGAGATATACATGCCTCAGGGTCTCTTGACAACCCTTGCTTGGAATGTCATAAATATGGATAAAATATTACATATACATATGTATAATACTGAAGTTTATATCTAGACATGTATATCTGCATAGTTATATGTACAAACATCAATGTACTATATATATATATCGAAGTATTTTTCTTGCAAGTTCATTTGATGAATGACACATAATTGCTAATAAGGGAGGGAGATGCGCAAGGTTGCACCTAAATGAAAGGTCATATTGCATTTCAAATAAAAATAACTTTACATATTAAACAAGTGAACTTAAAAATCACAGATTGAAACTTCAGCCTCCAATAAGATGGGCATTGAGGAAGCTCTGCATTCTTTACCACTGGAGCTTAACTACGAACCTATATGTATTCATTTTATTATGCTTTACTAATGGATTTAATATGCTTTTTAGTTGTTTACATTCCTTCATTATGCCGTAAGGAATGTTGAAATGATAGTTCGTTGAAACAATATAAAAATTTGTTGATATGAATGAAGTAGTATAACTAAAGAATGATCGAGCGACTATATATGATGTTCTTTGCATGGGTGCCTTGGTGACACTTTGGGATAGGCTAGCTTCATCGCCTAGGGCTGCCTGACTATTTGACAGTTATGTAGTTGACCCTAACTTAAAGTTTAGGTTCTAGCCATTGACCAATTATGCACATATCCAATACAAGAGACAAGGTTCCTTGCTGGTCAAAGCTGCCAAAACCCTCCTAACAAAATCTTTACTCTTCCTATCTTAGCTGTAGTGCTTACCATCTGGATAAGCCCAAGACTGTTTGGATTGTTGGAGAGTTTGGAATAAACGGACAATATATCTACTATGGGGCAAACTATTCTATCCTACATGGTCAAAAAGAATAGGTGGCTCTCTAATTTTTAAAATGCCTACTTCCTCCCTGCAAGAAAGCTGGTTGTTAAAAATATTTGGCAAGAATAGCTAGAAAATGAGGGTTAAAGAGGCTTTGTTCCATTTTAAACCCCGAATCAAACACAGTCTAGAAAGGCTACTGTGAGCGTCATTATAACCTTAGAAGTCTGAATCTTCTACCCTGGGTAATGTACCCACTTCCAAGGGCTGAACCATAATTATTCATTTTGGGAGGGGAAATAATTTATTTTACTAAAATTAAAATACGTTATAAAAATTTTAAAAAATATTGATGGTATTTTAGTTGTGGACAGGTTTTTTAGTACAAGTTTCTAAGAGTTTAAAACAACTATTCTAACACCATAAGAAAGCTAGTAATATATATGATCAGAAAAGGTAGAATAAAATGCAAGAAACAAGGCGTTGGAAGTGTAACTGATCCGAGTTTGATCAAGCTATGGTCCGATCAAGCTTGGCTTGAAATTAGCTTCAAGCTTGAAAAGCTTAATTTCGAATTGAGTTGAATATGAGCCTAATTGATCAGTTCAATAATCCTAAATCGAGCTGAAATCAATTCGAGATTAAATTAAGCTTGAATGAAGTCTCAATTCTTGATTTCAAGCTTGGTTTAAGGTTTGGTTCAGATTTGAATTAACATTTAATTGGTGCAAAGAATAAAATATGCGCCAATTAAAAACTTAATTCAATGGCCTCTTGTATATAAAATATATATTTGTATATATAATTTAAGTATATTCAAGCCTTATCAAGCCAAGCCTGATTGAGTTGGGTTGTTTTTTTGGCTCAGCTTGAAATTAATTTGAGCCCATTTTGCTGGTTCAATCTTGTTTTTTTTAGCTTCAAATCTAGGCTTTTCGAGCTTTTCTTCAGTTGAGCTCGAGTTGCTCAGTTCATTTGACACCCCTACATGAAATCAAAATGAAGCATGTTATATGTGTAGAATAGTAAAAATAAAACAAAAGTAACTAAATAGAACATTTTGGGCTCTATGACATATTACAATAAAGAATAAGGCATTCAATTAATATATCATGGTACTCTGTTAATTAACAAAAAAAGGGGAATAGGGGATAAATAAAATAGTTGCATTTATATTCAAAAAAACTTGGTCACAACAAGAGCTTGAAGTCAATTTTTTGGGGTTTGTTCTTGCTTTGGACATCCTACATTGAAATAAATTTATTTTTAATAAAAACAATTAAATAATTGTATAATATTACAATATCTTATTAAGTTACCTCTAGTTCCTTTAATGGGGGTAAACAAATTGTTGATCAGAACCTTCAAACTTTTTCGTTCATTTCTTTTAGGGGAGGGTTGTGTTCTTGAGAGTGACAGAGATGAGATGGGGACTTAGAATTTTTCTTTTTTCCTTTTGGGTTGATAAAGATGGCATATTAGATTTTCACATGCACAAGAGGAAGCATAGGTGGGTTTGATTAACTATAAGTCAGATTTAATTGAAAATCTGTTTGCACCGTATATGGAACTTGATAAATTCACTCCACTTTTTTTTCAGCATGCTCTCTTTTTTGTTCCTCGGAGCAAAAGGTAATCTAAGTATTTTGGTGATTTTATCAAAGATGGGTGTGGTATTAATATAATTAGAGATGTCAAGAGGGGACCACCAGATCATGCATGAAGTTAGGCTTAGAAATTATAATGCGGCCTACATCCTAGCGGCAAGGTGGTTTTATTCCCCCCCTTTTTCTCAGAAGGAAGAAAAGGACAATTAGAGAGAAAAAATAGAGATACCAAATATTCTATTGGCCAAAGATTTTTTTGGGGGCCAAAATCCAGTGCTTGAGGGATTTCACTGGATTTGGGGGGCTTATGCACCTCCACCTAGGGGTGGCAATCGGGTCGGGTCGGACATAAACGGGTCGAATCATATGCAGGTCGGGTCAGAAAATCATAAACTTGAACCCGACCTGTTTATTAAACAGGTCAAGAATTACAACCTGAACCTGTCATGTTTAATAAATAGGTAATCCGACCCGACCCGTTTAACCTGTTTAATAAATAGATAACCTGTTTGCCCAACCCGATCTAACCTGTTTAACCTGTTTAGCTTATAAAAAAATAATTCAAAAGCCACCTTAGCCGAATCTACCGAAATCAGCATAAAACCAATTCTAAAGACGAAAATAGATAATCAAAACCCCCAAGAGTTTTAATTAATCCGAGAGCATGAGGTTCACATCTAAATGATCACAAAACTAGACACCAATATTGCTACTGGACACAAAAGTTAAAAAAAAAGACACTAGACAAAAAATCAAGAAACCAGCACAACCGCACTGGAAAACCTTCTCTGGAAAGCAGATGAAAAAAAGAATCAAATAATTCACCATCGAGCACCGGAATCAAACTAGAAATTAAGAATAGGGAAGTTACCCTAAGGAAACGCTAAAACTGGGCATGAAATGAAGGATTATATATCAAGAATACAAAGAAGCAAGAAGAAAAGAAGGGGGGTGGATCGTTTTCCTTGGAGTCTCCGGCTACCGGCGCCGCCGTGCCCCCTGGTCGTCGTTCTTGTCCTCGTGCCTTGGAGGATCCGGAGGCCGTTGGGGGACCACTGGAGGTCGTCGATGTGGCCTGAGAGGACGCGGAACTCGTTCTTGAGGACGTGGTCGCCGTGGCGGCCCCAGATCCGGATGGTGCCAGAGAGGTTGGCAGAGGCAACCCACTCGCCATTGGGGGAGAAGCAGGCAACGGTGGCCTGGTAGGCGTGCTCGCCGTAGATGGACGCCTCCAGGGGGCATCGAGGCGGCGGATGATGACCGACTGACAGTTGGTGCAGATGATGGAGTTGGTCTTGGGGTTGCCGGAGATCAGGATCCCGCGGCCGCGCTCCGTCGAGGGCACGCACGCGTACGTCTCCGAGAGCACCGCCATTCGGTGGCCGACGAGAGATGGCAGAAGAACAGTAGACTAGGGGGAATATAAAAGAGCTAGGGTTTGTGAGGACCCTGCTGATTATAAACCGTCTGATTGAGATGGACGACGGCAGATCATATTCCGACCTAAACGGGTTAAATGGGTCAAAAATTTAAAATATGTATTCGACCCAATTAATAAACAGGTTAAACGGGTCAACCTGTTTATGATCTGATCTTGTTTAGGCCAAACCCAAACCTGTTTATGGCGGGTCAAACACGGGTCGGGTCATATTTTGGCACCCTTACCAGTTACCTCCACCCCCCAGGTTTTGTTTCTGCCCATTTTGGTATACCTGCGGAATTTTGAATCCGCATCCACTTTTTGACTTTCCTACTTTTAAGTGCTTATAAAATATCTGCTTCCCCTCACCTGCACCTGCACCCACACTGCTCATGCACCCCCCATGATTTTGGCAACTAAAATTATAGTATTCTTCATTGCAATTCTTTAAATTTTAAATCGCTTATAAAAAAAACAATAGTCTGTTGTGTCTTAGTTAATACATACGTTATAAAATGCATTCTTTCATAAATCACTAAGGTAGTGTTTTCTTATCGTAAAAACCGACAAAACACTTCTGACTCTGCCTGCATATCTCTAATTTTGCTTGATATGGTTACAAGAAGCAAATTAAAAAAAAAAAGAATAATTGTACTCTGAGTTGTTTCAAATATGTGCAAGTATATTCAGTCAGACTTGAAAAATGAACAATTTTAAAGTCCACCAACAAGTCTTTTTCGCATTAATTTGTGGTTGGTTTTATGGATCAGAGGTTTATTCTCTGAAGTGCTGAGCAATCTGCAATCAAGCATCATCTTGCATCTGTATTCAAGTACTATCTTTCATTTCTCTCTCTCTCTGCCTCTCTCTCTCTCTCTCTCTCTCCATCTGTCTGCTTTTTCATCGTAAGGGAAGTGAATATATGGCACACTGCTTGTTTATTGAAAATGTTTTCCACATGCTTCTTGTTATAGATATCCTTCAATATCCTAACTAGTCCTTGGAGATTAAATCAGTTCTGATGTTTTCCATGCATAAATTTACTGGTAGTCATCTTGCAGTCCATTCTTAGTATGTCAATTGTGAACCTATACAAAGTTTTTTAATTTATAATTTCTTCTGATAGTGTTCCTAGCAGGTTTTCATCTTGGCTAAGATCTTAAGTTTATATCAGTGTCGGGCACTCCCAATATGATATATATAAAATCTTGGCCCTATTATCTTGGCTGATCTAAATTGATAAAATTTGAGATATTGGCCTATACGATATTCATATCAGCTAATATTTATCAGTCATTTTTTTAATTTTCTTAAATAGGCCTTCTTAGTTAATAAATCTCAAAACCAAACTTCAAATATAGTTTTGAAACTTGGATTTACCATATTGGCCGAGATAAATCGAGATTTCAGTTCATCTCAGTCTCAGCTACTCATTGAAATAACTAATATATTGAGATTTAAAAATGATGGTTCATAGACATCATTAACATGTAATATCTGAACTTCTGTGATCTAGGTATCCCTGAACTTCTATCAACTTAAATTCTCTCTGTACCAAGCTTATAGTCTGTTTTGACAGATGAGAAAGCGCACTATGCTGCAAGAGACCCCATTTTAGCCTTGAAGAAACACATTATTGAACATGATCTGGCCAATGAATCGGATCTGAAAGGTATCGAGAAAAAGATAGATGATGTGATTGAAGATGCTGTAGAATTTGCAGATGCAAGCCCCCTTCCTCCTCGAAGCCAGCTACTCGAGAATGTGTTTGCAGACCCCAAAGGTTTTGGAATTGGCCCTGATGGGAAGTACAGGTGCGAGGATCCCAAATTCACCGAAGGCACCGCTCAAGTCTAAAGGGCTGAACTGTGACTACCTATTTGCATTTACGTTGTCAGTTTCAGGAGTTTGTTCCCGTAGCCTGATCCTTGTTTCTGATCCTCCTAAGACAGCTTTTATTTATTTATTTATATGCAGATCTATTATTTCCTTTTTCTTCCCTCCCATTTGCCATCCTATATTTCTGGTGTTGTTGAATCTGCTACGTCCGTTTCTAACAAAGATCAGTTCTGTTCTCAGATACATAAAAGGGTGTTGTGACATTTGGATTTCACGATGTCTGATAAATGTTGCTGCGCATCTTGATGTAGGAACCCACTTCAAGTGGATCATTGAATTTTACAGACGATTGACATAAGATTCTCAAACTCAGTTATGTAATTTGTGGAATTTTTTCTTGCACTAGACCTTCTCACAGTTTTTATGATGAGTAGCGCTATTGTCATGTCTGGAAATATGTGTTCCAGTGGGGGTGTGTTTGCTCTGAGCGTAAGAAGCCTCTGAACTTGGATTCTCAGAGATTTAGTTCCGAGAACTTTGGATTCTGATCATGTGTTTGGGAAGTTCGATTATTTTTTGTAAAGGATGTCGGTATATAGGTACTGCACTTTTTGAGACATTAAAATATCATTAAATAATCATTCAAATATTGCTTGAATGATTCCTCTGAAAGGAGAAATAAAAAATTTGGAAGTTTTTACTTTTATCTAAACTTCAGTTCCTTAGCTCTTATGCAAAACAGGAAAAACAAGCGTGCCTGCATGTTTATAATGTTGTCCTAATTATTTTAAAATTCTTGAATTATTTATGGCTTCCAATTTATTTTTCAAAAACAAATCAATCTAAAACTATGCAATTATTCTGGCGTCATAGAACGTGTTTTATAATCTATTCATGAATTATTTATGATTAATTTAAATATTGTGTTACAATTTAATGATATCATATATTATTGCCAGAAGTGATGTTTTATGCTATCATTATTATTTTCTGCGACTCTTATACTTCTTTAAAAATAAATTTAAAAGTATTTTATGAATTTGTATTTTCTAATATTGTCAGTTTTTTCTTCCTTTGTAGAATATTGAGAAGGATACGACTAGAGCAATGTTTTTTCTACTGGTGGTTTGCTAAAGTCAAATAGCAAGCCAGCCAACAATCTAATCAAATCCATTTGTGTAACACATAAAGTTAAAAAATGAAATGTTGGTGATAATTCTGATCATGTCGATCCATGGTTAACCCCATAGGTGTTTTTGTTGAATTTCAATTTTATAATTTAGTACATCAATTATAATTTCATTTTTGCAATTTTAAGATCAAATATTTCTATTTCTGTAATTTAGTATATATCTATTTAGTCATTGCCTTTGGTTTGTAAATCAATGCCCCTCCTCAATGCCTATGCTGGGGAAGGTTTAAAGCTGGACTTGAAGAGGTTGAGATCAATATAAGATTGTTATTTACAATTTTCCAAAATTTTTTATATGCATAATTTGTGAATATCTACAATTACTAATATTTCTATCTTTTCACCTTATTTTTCTTTAAAGTTTCTTGGTTTTATTATCAACTTTCAGTTGAGCATCCTTATGGAACTAGATGTTTGTCACAATCCAAGATCTTTACTAAAAAAGGCTGACTGAAAGATATTTTTTGAGTTTTTTAGTCTTATACAAGTATCTAAGATATATTCAGTGAATAAACACATGTCCGTATGGGTTTTCACATACTATCTTCCGTTTAAGTTCTAAAATTTTCGTTAGGCTAAGGATCCAAATCCATTCAAATCCAATCATAAATACCATGATTAGCTTGTGGTCAATTCAAATGAATCCGTGCTATAGCATCCCTTAGTCTACATAGGTCATAGCCGGATCCGTGCTGAGACCATTTTTTTACAACCCATAATCTCATCTAAAAAGACTAGCTGAAGGTATCATTTGAGTCCTTGAACCTGTATAAGTATCAAATATCTATCCAGCGAATCAATATGGAACTAAATACATGCCGCACGGAATCCTCATAATGTTAATCGCAAGGATTATATTCATTGCAAGCTGATTCTAGTTCATTGCTCGAGAGATGCATGATTTTCACAACAAATATCATATCAAGTTGCATCCTCCCTATTAGTCTCAATGTAATTATGTAAAACAACTAATAAAAGTTTGATTAGGATAGTAAAGAAGATTGTAGAGATATGAGATTTGAGTTAGTCAAAGAAATTGAGAGAGGCACTGTGGGCATAACACACTTTACTTTGTAATGCCATTGGACAAAACTCTTACAAATTAGAGGTAGCAATTTCATATAAGATAATCATACCTTCACTTAAAGTCTTGTTGAATGATGACTAGACCATCGACAAGTGCGGACTCTTCAAAGAGTGATACATTATCAACAAGTAAAAAACTAGGACTAACCATATATTGATATATGATGAGCCATCTCCTACTCTTGAAGAATTAGTTGTTTCTACGATTATAAAAAAAATAAAAAGGGGTTAGAAAAGGGGGGAAAAAAAGATAGGATAAAGGATGTAAAATTCAAATCATGCAAGCAAAAATCAATGGGACAACCATTTGAAACGAGAACAACAAATTTTGAGAAGTTAAGAGGTAAATCATGAATGTTAAAAGAAACCAATGCTATAGCACGAAGAGGAGCTTTAAAAAAGAAAGGTGCCTTTGCATCAACTCTCACGAGAAGGAGATTGCTAATGAGATGAGTGTTAAGGCTTTAAAACCATAAAAATAGTAAAGCAAATAGTTTGCTTTACATTGTTTCTAGTGTTTAACCTTTATTTCTACATGAGAATCATAAATATAAAGAATGCGAAAAATAGGTATTCTGACTATGAAAGGTAAAAGCAATGGTACAAGTAATTGCATGATAAAAGTATATACAATGTTTACAAACATTTCTCATGTGTTATGTATCCTTTCTCTCTCTCGCGCGCGATGTCCCCTTCCTCTCTCTCTCTCTTGCTTGATTGAATGATAACCCCCAAATCCGAGCCTCCCTCTCTCTCCTCTTCGTGTTTGTCAGTTCTGTCCTCTCCTTCCTCATGCTCTTTTTCCATGATAGCCACCTCTGATCATCCTCCCCTCCCTCTCCCCCCTTCAAAATCTGGCCATCCTTACCTTTCTTTCTCTCCTTTTTTTTCCTTTGTTTCCGCTTCTATTCCTTCCCCTCTCAACTATTCCCTCCTCTCTCTCTATGAGAGGTCAATTGATAGATCACTTTATTAGTGTCAATGGTCTAGTTTTGCTCTTTCTCGTAGTTTTCGGTCACTTAGTATGCATACTTATTTATGCACTATTCTCTGACAAAACTTCTGGCATTGGGACATACCGCAAACTAGAATTTAAATTAAAATTTAAAATTTTAATATGGTTTATGGTTAGCATTTGGGGGGGGGGGGGGGGGGTGTTGTTTTGAATTTTAAATTTTGAACCTTAAGAGTCCTTTCTTGGATGGAAGAATAAGATTACTAAGTTTTTTTGTACTTCTTTTTTTGCTGAAACAGGTATTTCATGAATTACGTGTATGAATATATCCAATAAAATCAGAAAACAAAAGATCGCGAAGTGCCCGAAGCAACTCCCCCTCTCCGACCTATATGGTGCTTCCCATATGGTTGGCCACATAGGCAGCCACCCAATCCGCAGCTCCGTTGGCCTCTCTAAATATATGCTTGCTCTATAAGGCTTCACCATCCCTCACCATCACCCAAATGTCTCGAAGCAAGGGGTGATCTAAACCAGCACCCCTTGGACCCCCCGGATTCAACTGATTACCGTGGCCAAGTCATCCTCCAAAATGACTGAGCTAGCCTGTAGCACTTGCCGCGTATGTCGAAGGTCCTCCTAAGCAATCCTCAGCTCCGCACCAGAGACCGCAGTGTCGAATAACTGACACCACCTGCTACCACCACCTTGGAGTCTGGATCCTGGATGACAAAACTCACACCTCCCCTTATGCCTCTGTCCGAAACAGACCCATCAAAGTTGACCTTGAGGAAACTTAGGGGTGGGGGCTCCTAGGTAAAAAACACCATACGGGGTGCTGCCTGAGCAGAATGAGAACTCCAAATATCTTGAGATGTTAAAGGCCCATCTGAGAAGGTGGCATGATTGATCTCTAGTGCCTGCACCCGGGCGCACTTTGCCACAAACCTCGGTAACATACTGTGCTCGCCGAAGGTACGAGCGTTTCTTACCAGCCAGATCTGGTATGCTGTGCAAGTCACTCTAACAGTTTCCTAGTGTGTCCGTGGGTTATCCGACCACCGTTGGATGGTCTGCAAGACCTAACCCCTCTGACTCCAAGCCTCCCGCGAGGTCCCTACAAACCGCCAAGTCCCTCTCGCTCATGCACACTGGAACAGTGCATGGTCCACCGTCTCGTCAACACTGAACATCCCGCACTCTAGGAGAATCCTCAAACCACATCTACTGAGCATCAATCTCGTCGGAAGGTGTTCCTAGACCACTTTCCATAAAAATAGTGCAACCCTCAAGTGAAGTCCAAAACGCTATATCTAAAAGCACTCAGGCCCCGACTTGTGCTCCCACCGGAGGACTCAAGAGAGATCCCCCACCTTGACCTGGTCATGCACAAGGTGCTGCAAACCCGGACATCCGATCCCGCACTCCCCGAGACTAGGAGAGACCGAACCCTCTCAGCAAGATGCATCTCGAACAACTGACGCATCCTGACATCATCCCACTCTTCCCCACCAGGGCTGAGGAGGTCACACACCCGCAATTCCTCTACTGCCTCGACATTAACCGTAATCGGCCAACGCCTCAAGCGGAGGGCATCTATCCACGGGTCTCCTGCCATATTGATGCTCTGCCCATCACCTATCACCCATTTGGTGTTTGCCAAAGCGGTTGGCAAGTACCTTTCGATCTCTCACCACATGAAGAAAGATCTCTGCCCGCTCCAGGCCACCCCCTCAGAGCCCGCTCGGCCGTATCTGGCTCCCATAACCTAACTCCAGAACCCTTATGACTCCAGCATATATCATACTGCATGTCGAGCAATGAGCGCCTCATGCCTCTCTTGAAGAAGCAGCACCCCAAGACCACCCTCACTAGTAGGTAGGCAGATTCTCTTCCAAACCACCAAGTGCACCCCATAGCCCCCTCCATGCGTGTTGCCCAAGGTGACAAGCCAAGAGGGGGGGGGGGGGGGTGAATTGGTTTCTCTCGATTTTAACTATCTTACTTATGTTAATTGATGAGTTAGTGGAATTAAAACTAATCACAATACAAACAACAAGAAGTATAGTGGTTCGGTGCTCTCCTAAGCACCTACGTCCACTCCCCAAGCGACCCCTTGGGAATTCACTATAATCCCGCGGATTACAGTTGGATTGTTTTCCGGGCTCACAATCCAAAAACCTTTACACTTTGGTTTTCCGGGTTCACCAAAAATCTATGTTGGTTTTACGGGCTCACCAACGAACCTATATTGGTTTTCCGGGCTCACCAACGAACCTTTACAATTGGTTTTATGGGTTCACCAATCAACCTATACCGTTGGTTTTGCGGGCTAACCAACTAACCTTTACAATGAGTTTAATAAACAAAGTAAGAAGATTTAAGCTCCTAGATGAGCAAATATAACAATATAATCTACAAAGAAGAGTTTAGAGAATAGTTATCGCTTGATGTGACTTCTCTCTTCTTTGTCAAGGATGCTTCACTCTTCAAGGGTGGATGGAGCTCTGAATGACTCTTGGAATCTGCTCAACCACTTTCTTTTGACTCTTGAATGAAGCACTTGGATGAAGAAGATTAGGGCACTTTGTCTTTCTTGTGTACTCTTTGATATTCTTGCAAAAGGATGTTCTCTCTGATGAATAGTGCCACTTTAAATAGTTTCCTTCATCCATTGGACAAGCCCCAATGGTTAGAATTCAAAAACTAGCCGTTACTCACTGTTGGAAGGACAAAAAGTACTTCTGCAGAACTAGCCGTTATGCTTCTGCCCGTGTTTGGGTCGGCTCAACCTATCCTTGGGTCGACCCAACTTTCACTTGGGTCGACTCAACCTTTCCTTGGGTCGACCCTCTCAGAACCACAGAAACTTGCAATTCAGCCTTCCTTCACTTGAGTCGACCCAACATTTCTTTGGGTCGACTCAAGGTTCAGTTGGGTCGACTCAACTTCTTCTTGGGTCGACCCTCTCAGGGTTTCCAGAGAACCTTTTCTGTCATCTGTTCTGTCTTGCCTTTGGGTCGACCCTCTCAGGGTTTGGGTCGACTCAAGCTTGGGTCGACTCAACTTCATCTTGGGTCGACCCTCTCAGTATTTCCAAAGAACCATTTTCTGAGTTGTTGAGAAGCTTGAAGTTTGGGTCGACTCATGCTTTCCTTGGGTCGACCCAACTTACTGTTCATCTGTGCCATTTTTGCAGAAGTGTGCCAGATGCTTTCTTGATGTGCCGGGGTCGACCCAATCAACCTTGGGGTCGACTCAATCCACACTTTGCTGCGACTCCAGGTTAGATTCATCCAAGTAAATAATGAAATGCATCTTTAACTTGTTATACAAATATACTGAGAGTAACAGACTTATAAATGAAGTATCGAATTAACTTATAACATACTCTCGATTATTGCTTGTTAATCATCAAAATAATACTATCATCCTCAATCTCCCCTTTTTTGATGATTACAAAATATAGAGTATGAGCCTATTGATACTTGTCTTAAAATCAGTTTTAAAAGGGCTCAAGTTGCTGAATTTCAGCTTTTCAAATATGAGAGTGAAGTCTCCCCCTATTTCATCCAAATATTTTCCAATTTGACTTTTTGAATTGCTCCCCCTTTCATTTATATTTCATTAAAGATGAAACTTCAAAAATTTGAGATAAAGCATGAGTTTCAGATTATGTATCGAGGTGTGAAAGGTATGTGCCAAATTCTGAAATTCTATGTGCCAAATTCTGAAATTCAATTAAAATTTTAGATTTGATCATTTTCATTGTTACAAATTGCTCCCCCTTAAATATATATGCTTTTCTATTATAATTTTCAATTTGTTTTACAACTTATTTCTCTTTTCTTACACAACTTATTTCTCTTTCTTTACTTCTCCCCGTTTTTGTTATCATCAAATAGGTGCATGAGAATAGATACAATAAATAACAAACATTTAAACTTCATTGATCAAAATAGGAACATTTTAGTACAATAATGTCAAAAACAAAAGCAAATACAATGTTCCTCAATCAAGGTTCAAAATATATGATCAACACAAAATACATATGAGAACTAGATACATATCCTAGGCTCTAAACAAGATCGTGAGACTCTCCTGGATCGCTTGGCTACGGCTCTCTTGGGTCCCATTTCTCCAAGATCTTGAAGTAATCTACTGTTTGGAGATGATTGGAGAAGATTTGAGAGTGGGGAATAGGGTTTTTGGAAGAGGACAAAGGGTAAACAGTGCCCTAGATAGCTCACGGGTCCTCCTTTTAACAGTGGGGTCCCGACATTGGGTCGACTCAAGAATTTTCTTGGGTCGACTCAACGTTGGGTCGACCCTATTCTGGGTTGGGTCGACCCAAGTTCAGAAATTTTTCCTTTCTCTTCCTTTTCGCTTCTAAAAATTTTCCTTGCTTCCAATCCTTACAAATTCTTTCTGGGACAATGATACATGAGTAAGGAATCTATAGATTACAAGTTTGACTCATGTTTTATGGGTTTTTAGAAATGGGAGGAATGTATCATGAGACTGCTTGCTCCCTTTTATATCTCTTCAATAAAAAGGATCACATATGCCTAATTTCCTCCTTAGCGTGCAGAATCTATCTTCACTTAAGGGTTTTGTGAATATGTCAGCTAATTGTTTTTCAGTGCATATATGCTCAATACATATGTTTCCATTTTGCACATGATCCCTAATAAAATGATATCTTATTTCTATGTGTTTGGCTTTAGAATGCTGAACCGGATTTTTAGTGAGGTTGATGGCACTAGTATTATCAGACTTAATAGGAATGTTATCTAGCTTAACTCCATAGTCCTCTAGTTGTTGCTTAAGCCATAGTACTTGAGCACAACAACTGCCAGCAGCTATATATTCAGCTTCAGCTGTTGATAGTCCCACTGAATTCTGCTTTTTGCTAAACCATGATACTAAGTTGTTTTCTAAGAATTGCACTAGTGCTCTTCCTATCTAATTTGCATCCAGCAAAATCAGCATATGAGTATGCAAACAAATCTAGACAGGAGTCTCTTGAGTACCATAATCCTATGTTCGTAGTTCCTCTTAAATATCTAAGGATTCTTTTAACAGCACTTAAATGTGACTCCTTAGGATCTGATTGGTATCTAGCACATATTCCTACACTAAACACGATGTCTGGTCTACTAGCAGTAAGGTAGAGCAAGGATCCAATTAGTCCTCTATAAAGCTTAATATCAATACTCTTTCCTTTCTCATCTTTGTCAAGCTTACTAGTAGGATTCATTGGAGTGCCTACTCCCTTATGATTTTCATTCCCAAACTTCTTTAGTATTTCCTTTGTATACTTAGTTTGATGAATGAAGATACCTTCTTTAGTTTGTTTGATTTGTAATCCTAGAAAGAAACTTAGTTCTCCCATCAAACTCATTTCGAATTCTCCGTGCATTAAATCAGCAAATTCTTTGCAAAGAGTATCATTTGTGGCACAAAGATTATGTCATCCACATATATTTGTACCACTAATAGATTTTCGTCTTTTCTTTTGAGAAACAGTGTTTTATCTACATTTTCTCTACTAAAGTTATTTTTTAGTAGAAATTTGCTTAATCGATCATACCAAGCCCTAGGTGCTTGTTTCAATCCATATAATGCCTTATGTAATCTAAACACATGATTTGGCAATTCATGATTCTCAAAACCAGGGGGTTGCTCTACATATACTTCTTCCTCTATAAAACCGTTTAAGAATGCACTTTTTACATCCATTTGATATAATTTGAAATCCATGAAACATGCAAAAGCTAAAAGTAATCTAATAGCCTCTAATCTAGCTACAGGAGCAAATGTTTCATCAAAATCTATCCCTTCTCTTCTTCTTTTTGTAAATCTATTTAACTTTCAAAGATAATCGTGAATGATAAAACTGAAATTTCCTTTTAATATTACTTAAAAAAAATTTAGGTAGTATTTCAAACATTCAAGCATTGGAACACAAGTTAGTTTGAGGCAAGGGTGAAGCAAAGACTTGTGAGCAAAGTTAAAACATATTTCAATCAACTTATCCAAGCATGGAGCATTACAAAATATTGAGAACCCATAATTCAAAACATCATGCCACATACAAAATATATTATGTGTTAAGTCATGCATTAAAATATTAAGAACAAGCATGTCAAGGATCAAAATCAATTCTTTTCAAATAAACTCCCCCTATTTAAATATAATCTTGCACTGATTTCATCCTTAAAGTGTGTTTTCAAGTAATTAAAAAATTTGACTTGATTCTTCTTATATACTTTCATTTACTTTGTCTTTCATTTTTACCTTCTTATGCTCTATACTCTATTTGCTCCCTATCCGGTGGAGTTGGAAGGGGCACGAGGTACTACCACTAGCCTCCCTCTTGTGCCGTCCCTAATATGTCCTATACCGAATAGTTGGGTCAAATAGTGCCGGGTACTACCACTAGCCTCCCCATTAGCACCATCCCTATGATGAGCAATATAGAAATGTTAAAATATTCACTTCAAACTCTCCCTGTTTAAGTATAATTAATTACGGATTTTATCCCTTTCACAAGTCTCACAAATGTGCCGAATGTATTATGCTTGTTTTGCTTTTCCTTAAGATTGAAGTATTTGCCTTTACTTAGATTTTACTTCTCTTGAATAATATCCATTTTCTTTTCTTTATCTCTTTCTCTTTTTGTTATTCTCAAGTAATTTACATGAAAGAGCAGAATAAAGAAATAATCTTATGTATCATATAGATGTATATCATGCAAACAACATTTTCATTATGCTCAAGAATTCATAGCTTCTCACAAGTCAATTCAAATCAGCATTTTAAGCATATACTTGTGTATTTCATGGTTATGATATAGGCAAAGGAACATTTTAGTTTGAGCAAACCATGAATCAATTTCTAAAAGCATAAGTCAATTAATACATATATAGACATGATATCAAGAAATTAATAATTAAAGATTTTAACCATGCCACAATAAGATTTAAGTTATTGACTTTGCTCAGCAATTTATGAGAGAGGTATCTAAAATTACCGATTCATTCTATATTCTTCAAGTCAAACTAGATTTCTTATGTATGAACGTTTGGCTGAAGAAGGTCCTCTCTCTTGTTTGCATGTGAATGTTTATTGTATCTTATGTGGAGGTGTCCTTCAAGTTGAAATCTCTCATTTTCTTGCTCAAGGATCCTGCATTATTAACAAACTCCTTTTCTTTCTTGAAAGAAAGTCATTAGTTTCTTCAAGATACAAAACATTCATCCAACATACTTTTAACTAGATGACTCAATATAAGATATGACAATAGTTGAATGTTGAGTCACTTTACTCAAGAGATTGCCTAAATATAAGCAAGCACATATCACTTGAACTAAAAAGATAGTTTCATTAACCAAGATGGTTCAAGGACAAGCATGTGAGGCAATAGAAAGATTCATCAAGATCAAATCAATTTCTTATTTTCAAAATCAATTTAGTTTAGATTCTATTTGCTTAAGATAATTGTCAATAAGGCATGCTAGCTAAGTTTTGATCAAATTGCCTTAAACAATTATTTCTATCAAAATTCAGATTATGATTCATTTGTTATCAATAAAATATGATTCATTAGAGTTAGATTGAAGTCTTGCATAAGGGCACATAATGAGCATACAATCTGGTCTACTAGCTGTATGATAAAATACTTATTCTATCATGCTTCAATACAGCTTTAAAACAATAGATCTACTTTGCTCATCCTTTTCAAATTCTACAAGATAGGGTCATAGATATATCTTCTTCATGCCAATCTTCTATAAGAGTTTTCTTGTGGACTAACTTTGGTCAATGAAGATCCCTTTCCTTGTTTATCTCCATTTCTTTGGCAAGTTTTGAGATTGTGGTGGCACGCAATCATCTCCCTTATCTTGAATTGGCACGTCATCAATATTCAACTTTTCAAAGTTAATAATTTCTGTATCATCATCAAGAATATTTTCTTTCCTAGCAGACTCACTATCAGACTCATCAAATATGATATTAACTGACTCTTCGACTACAAGAGTTCTTTTATTGAATACTCTGTATGCCTTGCTTAAAGAGTAATATCCAAAGAAGCACTTGTTTTATCAGATTTGGCATATATTTCATTCTTGAGAACATAATATGTATAACTGAAAAACATGAAGGTATGCACCATTTGATTTTCTGTTTTTCATTAGATTATATAGGGTTTTCTTCAAAAATAGATTTAATAGAAACTTTATAATATGACAAGTTGTGATGATAGCATTAATCAACTGCTATCACAAGGCATTGTCCTTACACAACCAAGGTTCTATTTTTATAACCCCTATATGCAATAGTGTTCTTGGTGCAAAAATAATTGTATTCAATATTATTTTCTATGCAAACCTTATTAACAAATTGCAAACCTTTTTCATTTGAAATCTTTCATAAGTTTGTGCTAATGCAGAAAATATTTCAATTTAAGTGCCAGGAACAAAACCAATATTAGCTTTGAGAAATTATCCACAATTACAAAATCAGAAAGCTTATCTCCTAGATTCACAATCCTAGAGATCCAAATAAGTTCTTATGGAGAATTTTCAAAGGCTAAAGGTGAAAACAATATTTTCAGATTTAGAAATGATTCTAGTTTGTTTTTCTAGATGACATACATAGCAAACTTTGACCTTGCAAAAATTAATCTAAGTGAACCAATAACAAGGTCTTTTGAGATTAAGTCCATACTAGTATGAGTTGATTTTATATGCCAAAACTAGTCTATTTAATCTTGGTATTCTTAATGTATATATTAAAAAAAATATACCAAGTAGACATTCTTATGTTTATGATCAATAGAAGATAATGCCGAGGATAAGAACTCTCAATCAAGTATATAGAGAATTCAAAGAGTTATTCTAAGAGTATTGATTAAGTAAATTATCCATCAATAACTGAAGCATAATATAGAAAGATGGAGTGATTTGGATATATTTTCTTTTCATACCAAAAGTATCACTTATATCACAGAAATGATTAATACTAGCTACAATTTCAATATGAGAGGATGCAAGGATTACTAATTTCATTATTTCTTTCTTAATTATATTTTAAGTTCCATTCTTTAACACGTGTCTAGAGAACCCATTGTCCAGATAACATCTTTCATTGGAATCTTGGGTAGCTAGACACATTTGCTAAAAATGATCATGTTTTCAACTTAGGAACCCAAGCTCTTTTGGGTCCTTGCAGGTTAGCTATAATTGTTTCTTTTGGAACCCATATTCTCTTAATTACCATTTTGTCTCTTAGTTTGCAGGTTTTAGGATTACAAGTAATATACTTCTGCATACTCTTGCTAAATTTAAACAACATAGATTTAGCAAAAATAGATAATGAATTTTCAGTTTTCTGTTTCTGTTTATTAGTTTCATCAGATTTGTGAAAAATTATTTTAGGATGAATAGTGGAGGATTTAAGAAATATATTTTCGAAAGATTTTTGAGTGTACCAAGGTTGATATCCCAATCCAACTTTGTCATATACAGCTCTTGAATTTTCTATCATTAAATTCAGTTTTTCAGAGCTGAGAGTGAGTCTTTCAATAGTAGGTTTCAAATTATCAACTTCTTTAGTTAATTTTTCATTATCTTCTGAAAGCAATTCATTGTTTTTCTTAAGTTTATCATGGCTTTCAGTGAGAAGTTGATTTCTCTGATTTAGTTCTTTATTTTCTTTAATTAAGATTTCAATTTCGTTAGTCAGTTTTAGTTTTTCATCTATTAGGATTTGATTTTCATTCTTCAAGTTCTTGTTCCTACAAATAAGTTTCTTATGTTCTAAATACAAATCAGAAAAGACATCATGAAGTTCATCAAATGTAAAATCATTTTTAGTTTTAGCATGTACCTCATATATCTCATCTTCATGTGCCATTAAGCATGAATTTGCAATATGATGCTGCTCTTCTTCTACACATGATGTTTCAGATTTGTTAGTGCATTCATATTTAACTTCAAGCATATTCCATATTTCCTTAGCAGTTGTGCAAAAAGATATGCAATTAAGTTCACTATCATCTAATGCACAAAATAGCACATTCATGACTTTTGCATTTTGCTGATCCATTTTCTTATCATGATTAGTGCTTGTGTGTGGTCCATTGACTATGATACTCCATAAATCATAGTCATGTGCTTGAATGAAAATGCACATGCGTGCTTTCCAATATGTATAGTTTATGCCATTAAAAAGTGGAGGTCTATCAATTAATTGTCCCTCTCCTAGAAAACTATCTATTTGAGTTGTCATGATCTTTGGCTCTTGATCTTGAGATCAATAATTAATATTAGAGCACCTGCTCTGATACCACTTGTTGCCCAAGGTGACAAGCCAAGAGGGGGGGTGAATTGGTTTCTCTCGATTTTAACTATCTTACTTATGTTAATTGATGAGTTAGTGAAATTAAAACTAATCACAATACAAACAACAAGAAGTATAGTGGTTCGGTGCTCTCCTAAGCACCTACGTCTACTCCCCAAGCGACCCTTTGGGAATTCACTATAATCCCGCGGATTACAGTTGGATTGTTTTCCGGGCTCACAATCCAAAAACCTTTACACTTTGGTTTTCCGGATTCACCAAAAACCTATGTTGGTTTTACGGCCTCACCAACGAACCTATGTTGGTTTTCCGGGCTCACCAACGAATCTTTACAATTGGTTTTACGGGTTCACCAATCAATCTATACCGTTGGTTTTGCGGGCTAACCAACTAACCTTTACAATGAGTTTAATAAACAAAGTAAGAAGATTTAAGCTCCTAGATGAGCAAATATAACAATATAATCTACAAAGAAGAGTTTAGAGAATAGTTATCGCTTGATGTGACTTCTCTCTTCTTTGTCAAGGATGCTTCACTCTTCAAGGGTGGATGGAGCTCTTAATGACTCTTGGAATCTGCTCAACCACTTTCTTTTGACTCTTGAATGAAGCACTTGGATGAAGAAGATTAGGGCACTTTGTCTTTCTTGTGTACTCTTTGATATTCTTGCAAAAGGATGTTCTCTCTGATAAATAGTGCCACTTTAAATAGTTTCCTTCATCCATTGGACAAGCTCCAATGGTTAGAATTCAAAAACTAGCCGTTACTCACTGTTGGAAGGACAAAAAGTACTTCTGCAGAACTAGCCGTTATGCTTCTGCCCGTGTTTGGGTCGGCTCAACCTGTCCTTGGGTCGACCCAACTTTCACTTGGGTCGACCCAACTTTCACTTGGGTCGACTCAACCTTTCCTTGGGTCGACCCTCTCAGAACCACAGAAACTTGCAATTCAGCCTTCCTTCACTTGAGTCGACCCAACATTTCTTTGGGTCGACTCAAGGTTCAGTTGGGTCGACTCAACTTCTTCTTGGGTCGACCCTCTCAGGGTTTCTAGAGAACCTTTTCTGTCATCTATTCTGTCTTGCCTTTGGGTCGACCCTCTCAGGGTTTGGGTCGACTCAAGCTTGGGTCGACTCAACTTCATCTTGGGTCGACCCTCTCAGTATTTCCAGAGAACCATTTTCTGAGTTGTTGAGAAGCTTGAAGTTTGGGTCGACTCATGCTTTCCTTGGGTCGACCCAACTTACTGTTCATCTGTGCCATTTTTGCAGAAGTGTGCCAGATGCTTTCTTGATGTGCCAGGGTCGACCCAATCAACCTTGGGGTCGACTCAATTCACACTTTGCTGCGACTCAAGGTTAGATTCATCCAAGTAAATAATGAAATGCATCTTTAACTTGTTATACAAATATACTGAGAGTAACAGACTTATAAATGAAGTATCGAATTAACTTATAACATACTCTCGATTATTGCTTGTTAATCATCAAAATAACACTATCATCCTCAATGCGATCTCCACAAAAAGCTTTGGAGTAGTTGCTCAATCCTTATCAGTACTGTCTTTGGCAATATAGTGTTTGCCATGAGATAGACGAGCATGGAGCCCAACACTGATCTAACCAGCATAAATCTGCCCATAATAGAGAGAGACGACACCCTCCAAACCTCCAACTTGCTTTGCTTTGAATCTGCTATACCAGACCAAAGCACTCGGCCATCCGCAACCTCCTGCCTGTGATGGGTACACCTAGGTAGCTCCAAGTCTCCTCTTGTTCTGGCATCTCTAGTATCCTCTAGATCTTTTGTCTGACCTGTGCTTTATGCTTGGGTTGAAGGAGATGGTTGACTCTTGAAAGTTCACTCTCTGCCCTGATGTTGCGCAGTAATCCGCCAACATGCCCTTGAGGACCTATGCATCCATTGTCTGTGCCTTAGCCAAAAGAAGATAATCATTAGCAAAAAGTAAATGAAAAATGGGTCGAGCATCCGGCGCTAGAATGTAAGCTTACAGCTTCCGTTTTGCACACACGACCCGCAATGCACGAGACAAAATATCAGAGTAAATAATAAACAAGTATGGAGATAACAAACATCTCTGTCGAAGCCCCATGGTGGACTTGAAAAAGGATGACAGCATGCCGTTGACCAAATGAAAAAGCTTGAACCCCGAACGCACCCCAACACTTAATGTATCCAGATCACGTGGAAACCAAAGCTCACCGGTGCTCTCCTTAAGAAGCTCCACCTAATTCTATCATAAGCTCTCTTTATGTCTAGCTTGGCTGCTATCAAGCTTCACTGCTTTAGGGCCCGTTGAAGGTCCCATATTATTTTCTGGGACAGCATGTTGTTGTCAGAGATATTTCTACCACACACAAAAGCAACTTGCTCTTGGCAGATGATGGCGAGTAGCTGGGGCTTCATCCTGCCCATCATTATCCTCGCCATAATTTTATATAGGGTTGCACGCAAGCTGATGGGCCTAAAATGGCTTGGCTCCACTGCTTCCTAGCACTTCGGTATCAATGTGACAAAGATGGCCTTCCAATTCTCGGGCATCACTGCCCAACTTAAGAAGCACTAAACTGCCTCCACCTTTGCTGCCTTAATGATGCACCAATATCTCCAAAAGGAAAAGGGGAGAAACCCGTCTGGTCCGAGAACCGTATTCTCTGCTAGAGCCTAGACTGCCATCTGCACCTCCCTTTTTGACACTGGCCGAACCAAAGTCGCATTCTCAGTGGCTCTGATTCCATTGTCCGCCCTCGGGAGCTGGCCAACATCCTCAGAGCCCCTGTCCTCCGTCCATCTGGAGCAAAAGAAGTCAAGTAAGACCTGTCTAACTGCAAGGTCCCCCTCCACCCGTTGGCCCATCCTGTCTCATAGAGAGCGGATCATGCTCCTCTACCTTCTGATGACCGTCGTCCGATGGAAAAAATTGGTGTTCGATCCTCTTGTCTGACCCACTAGATCCTAGACTTCTGTCTCTAGAAGACTTTATGCTGTCGTAGTATTGAGTGATGTGGAGGAAGTAGCTCCCGTAGGTCCACCATGTCAGCCTCCGGGAGCTCACCTCCTGATCTTCTCTTCATTGAAGATTAGCGATCGCAGCCTCCACCTCTTCTAACCTTCTGAAGATGTTGCTCATGACCTCTCGATTCCATCGTTGGAGCCGTCTCTTGGTCAGCTCCAATTTACGTGAAACCCTTTGCATAGCATCTCCTCGCACCGGTATATTCCAGGCCCCCCGAACAATGTTCCAAAATTGAGGATAAGACAACCAGACCTTCTCAAAGCAGAAGGGGCAGTGGTGCCTGTCGAAATCAACAGTGGGCAGTGGTCAGAAACGATTCGAGATAAATGACTGACCTGATAGGTGAAAAATTGGAGGATCCAATCAAGGGACACTATGGTCATGTCTATCCACTCCTATACCCTGGTTCTGCCCAATTGATTGTTACACCAGGTAAACCGTGGCCCGAAAAAGCCTAGATCTACTAGGCCATTCTGCGACAAGAAGTCGCGAAACTCTCTTCTACCCACCGTATCAGTAAAGACCCTTCCTCCCCTCTTTTTAGTAGCATTCAAATATAATTGAAGTCACCCACCACAGTTGTTGAAAAATCCCGAGAGACCAAGTTAGTAATCTCATTCTAAAGGACTCTCTTGTTCCCATAATCCGTGCTCACATACCACATAATACCCACAGAACTGCATTAGGTTTTGTAACAACCAAAACAACCTGCTGAGGACAGTTCGGAAAGACGTCCATTGTCGCAACCCCCTGCTTCCACAATACTAAAATACCTCCAGACAGTCCTTGGGATTCCACTGCATAGGACTCCCAGTCAGCCTCCAAGCATCCCTGTACTCGGTGTAGCCCGTCACAAAGTCGCAGCTCCAAGAGCTGCTCCCACACCTACTCATGGCATACTCGATTCAGCCGTGTCCAAAACCACCTTCGAGCCACCCTACGCCGCCTCCAAGAGGGTAGCGGGGCGGCCCTCTATCTCCAGGACACCTGCCGCACAAGCCTCTCCATCCAGCCTAGTCCTGCTCGGGGCGCACTCCTGGTGCACGCCCGTCGCTGCTACAGGGCACCAACTGTGGGCCCCCCGTCACAAGCTTTCGCTTTGCCTGTACCCAGCGCCGGGGGCGCATCTGATTGGGGACCCACCACCACCACCTGGGCTGGAGAAACGAACCAAAAGACCGCATTCGATCCCACTGTCGAGCCCTCTAGTGGGCCCCTCGCGCCAGGCGCACTAAGCATGCCCAATAGCTTGAACAAGTTCTGGCCCAAGGGCACTGAGACCACCGCATGAAGCCCAACACCTTCATCTTCCCTTGGATCCGAACATCCGGAAGGAGGGGCTCGATGGCGTCGATCGCCACCTTCACCCCGTCAACTGCAAGTGGCAGCCCTGCCTGGGCCGCATTTTGGAGGATGGTCATGTCCAACCAGTACTCCGGTGGGAGCCAGGATAGCCGAAGCGAGAACATCACAGTCTTCGCGGCGTCCTCCCCAGCCACAAAGTCTGGCACCTATGTCTCTATGACGAGGAGCTGTCCCGCCACCACCCACGAGCCCTTAGAGAGCGTCCGGTCCCAGTCCGTTGTTGACCAGAATCTTAAGGCGAGGTGGTCGTCGGCAAGCGGCACCGCCACCACCTCCCCTTCCATCTTTCCACAGGCGGCCACATCTTTGGCCACCCAATCGGCCGGTACCCAGCAGTCAATGCTGCAGACAACCATCAACAGCCGTTCCCACTCTCGGCGCGCGGCCTCGATCTGCTCCTCCGGCAACTCCAAAATTGTCAAGAAGCGGCTCAGCTGTTCCACTTCCGCTTCCGTGGGCCGGTGGGTCACCTAGGGCCCTGGCCTCGCCCGTGCCCCGGACCTCTTCACCTATCCCGCTGCCCCCTCCATCGTCTTCCCCGACGGTTGCTTCCCATTCCAGCCTGCCTTCTGCTCCATCCTGTTGAAGAGCCGCCGGAGCCCTTCGTCAAGCCATTGACACCACGTTGTAGCCACGCCGGAAATCCCTTCTGTTAGTCCCTTAGAAGACAACCTTTCCGACAAGGAAAGTCTTAAAGATGGTCCCCTGCTTAACAAAAAGGGTTAGGAAATGATAAGTTTATACGATGAGAACCGGAGCTTCCACCCGAGCTTCCGCTGCGCACCCACCGGCGAAAGCCGGCCTTTAGTCGCACGGCTACGCCGGAGCGTCCCTTCCCACAATCAGCCGTTGGAGCTCCCCTGCTTTCTCAGAGGACTTCACCGTGGCAGCCATTGGAGCACGTGGAGCGCCCACCGGCGAGCCAAGCTTTCTGTTCTCGATTCGCAGGTGGAGCCCTCATGCCCTCTCGGAGAACCTGCCGTGGACGGCGACGAAAGCTGGTAGCCTTTGCCTTCTCGGAGCCGAGCACATGAGCCGAGCACCCACGAGTCGAGTTTCTCTCCTCCGTTCGCAGGTAGCCTTTGCCTTCTCGGAGACCTTCGCCATCGACAGCGACGACCCCGCCAAGCACCCGCCGTTGAGGACTAGCCGTTGGAGCATAGGCTCAAAGCTTTCCCTCTCCTTGGAGCTTTCTTGCTCCTCAAAGCTTCTCTCTAACTAGCCGTTTCAACAAAAAGCGCTGGTTGGATATGGAAAGTGGATGTACTTTTTTGTCTTCGTGTACTCCTTTTTGTGGTTCTTCCCCACTTTAAATCAAAAGAAGAAGAAGAAGGAGCAGCAGCAGTAGCAGCTATACAATGCACATAGGTAGACTTCTATAATAGATGCAGTCTTTCGTTACCTACTGATATTTCCATATCATGTTACAAAATCCAGCAAACTATAATTATGAGGGACATTAGAAACCTTCTAAAAGGCGATTTATGATATCACGAGGAAACTCGAGACTTTGTTTGATGACCTCGCCAACACCACCCACATATCCATCTCCTTGGTGAACAAATAGTACTTTTTTTGACACACTCTTCATGCATCATGAGCCTTCTTACATTAGACAATCTTTATTAATTTCCTACACCAAACACTTGATAGATAGATAATAGAATGCACACTCTAGTAGTTCATATATCAACTTTTTTGTTAGATGTTTTATGTACTTTCACCTTAATCCATGAACTTGATAGATAATATAATCACAATCTAGTGGTTCATATATCAGGTTTTGTCAGACGTTTTATGTACTTTCAATTGAATTAGAAATTAAAAATACCTTAAGAAGCCAAAGCAGATGAAAATTGCTCCTGAATTCTGCCTGGCTCGTGTAAGGAGAGTTGCTTTGCAGAACAAGAGAAGAAAAGGAACAGTATAGTGATATAAGAACTCTCTATTTAGATGTAAACACCGCGCATGATACGTCTCTCAGGTCACCCCGTTCGACGAGCATGCTCATGATTCCCCAATGATAAGGATGTTGGAAAATCTTTTAAATATTGAAAATCTCTTAATTTAATATTACTATTTTGTGTTGATTATTTAATAAATGGTTGTATATATACACAAAGGCATTTCCTAATTCGAGGCACAAAGGCATTTCCTTTATAGTAGAACTCTACTTCTAAAATATAATTGCTATATGTTTTCGTTAAAGTGCACTCCAATGTACGAGAATCAAGGTCAAAATTGAACCAGCCACGGTGAAAGTTAGTAAAATAGATTGAAGAAAATCTCTCCTAATCCTCCATTCTCCAATGCTCAAAAGGTGCACTTGAATCCACTCACCTAATGCTCAATTTACTTTTTCAATTCCTAACTTATGATGCTGCGTGAAAAATAATTAGAAGCACGTGATTTTTAGAGAGAGGAGAGAGAAATAGAATCTTATCCGCTCAAAAGACCAATTTATTCGGAAATCCAAGATAAGGATTTATATTTAAATATATTTTGTATAGTTTTATATCCAACACGAGACTATTCATAAAATATCAAAATTTTGAATTATTTAATCAATAAACCAACAATGGAGATTGAGGTGACACATTGAGAACATGTGCAGTGAAAATGCTAGGTTTGGGAGGGCCAGCAGCCATTTTCATGTTTCGAAATCCAGATCAAAATGAAGTATCTTTACTGTTGTGCTAAGGTGAACCTCTACTTCATGAACCTTAAAATGAAGTATCTTCACTGTTATTCTTCTACTTCATGAACCTTTTTGCAACTCCAAACATGAGTGCCTTAAATTAAGAGACTACTTATGTTGTCTGGCATACTGGAGAGGTCTACTAGACTAGCCTAGACTGCATTCCACACTCTTTGTATTGTTTACTCTCTTTTGACGTGGTAGGCTGTACTCACGTTAGAGGTATATGAAATTGTTGCTGGAAATTGGACCCGGAGGCGGCCGTTGGCTGAGAAGGAGGAGCTCCGGCGTGAGATGGCGGGTGGCGGTCCGTCGGCGGGCGGCGTTCCTCCGGAGGACCTGTAAAAAGCCGGTGGCTGGGGTTTCCAGCGCCGGCCCTCCGATACTTAAGTCAGAGGGGGGCTTAATTTTGGAGAAGGAGAGGGACTGTATGTAGAAGTCCGAGCCTCCCCTTTGGGAGGAAGAAGCCCTCTTTTTATAGGAGGAGTGGCAGGGTTACCTGTGATGTGACTGGGCAAATTAAAGGGTTACCGTCACGATTGGACGTGGGCGTGTGAAGTAATGAGTTGCTGTGGATGGCCCGTTCTCATCATGGGAGGAGATGGTGCGCAACCAGAGCTTGCTTGTGGCGCGCAGTGCAGTCCATTCTTGGGAATGGTGAGGCGTTGACAATCGTTGCAGGGCATGATCCCTGGTTGATATATCGTGGCGTGGCCGGCAAGTAAAGCATGGTGCAGTGAGGATGCTGCAGGGCATGGCTGCAGCATGTGAACGACGAGGTCGGCCTTCTGAGGTCAGCTCGACCTTCTATGCTTGGCCTTCTGAGCTCGGCTTGGACTGCATGAGCTCGGCTCGAACTGCATGAGCTCGGCTCGAACTGCATGAGCTCGGTCTGCACGAGCTCGGCCTTCTGAGCTCGGCCTGCATGAGCTCGGCCTTCTGAGCTCGGCTCGGCCTGCATGAGCTCGGCTCGACCTTCTGAGCTCAGCTTGCATAAGCTTGGCTCGATCTTCTGAGTTCGGCCCGGCCTGCATGAGCTTGGCTCGGCCTTCTGAGCTCGGCTTGCATGAGCTCGGCTCGGCCTGCATGAGCTTGGCTCGGCTTTTTAAGCTCGGCTCGGCCTTCTGGGCTCGGCTTGCATGAGCTCGGCTCGGTCTTCTGAGCTCGGCTCGGCCTGCATGAGCTCGGCTCGCTGTCGGATTTGGGTGCTTTAATTGTATTTGTGGGGTGGTCCATTTTTCCCCCCAACACTATCTCCGACTTCCAAGTTCGAGCTGCTTTTTGGCTCGGGCGAAGGAAGTAGTCCAGTCGTCGATCATCCTGTAATATAGCCAAATATCTATGAAGATGTATGTGCCAAGTAGGATGTACCTCTCATGCAGTTGGAGCTAAGTGCTTCAAGTTGACTCAGCGGCCTTCTTTGGCTTGTGGTCGACTCAGCAGGGTGACCCATCAGATTGGGGCGTGTTGTCGTAGGAGGCGTCGAATGGCGTTGAAGGACGTCGAACGGCGTTGACATGGCGTCGGATGTCGTCGAAGTGGCGTCGGATGTCGTCGAATGGCGTCGGATGTCATCGAATGGCGTCGAATGTCGTCGAAGGTCGTCGAATGGCGTCGAATATCATCGAAGGGCATCGAATGTCATCGAATGTCATTGAATGGCGTCGAATGTCGTCGAATGTCGTCGAAGGTCGTCGAAGGGCGTCGAATGGCATCGAATGTCGTCGAAGGGCGTTGAATGTCGTCGAATGGCGTCGAATGTCGTCGAATGGCGTCGAATTGGAGTTTCGAGTTTGATCGGAGCATCATTGGAGACACATACAGGAGACGGACTTCGTCCGTTGGCGATTGTGCGTCTTTATTCGGAATGGGGCGACGTTGGAGATAGGGATACCCGTAGGTCATTTTTTGGATTCTTCGACCTGAAAATAGGTAAAATATTGAAATTATTTAAAGCCAAAGTGGCATCCTGTACCTTTTTGGAGACATTTTAATGGCTCTCGAGCTTCGAAGTCCCTCAGGATTTGGCTCAGCACCGGCCTTCTGAGGTTGGCCTTTGGAGCTCGTTCTTCTGAGCTCGGTTTGTATGAGCTCGACTCGGTCCTCTAAGCTCGGCTCGGCCTTCTGAGCTCGGCTTGCATGTGCTCGGCTCGGTCTTCTGAGCTCGGCTCGGCATGCATGAGCTCGGCTCGGCCTTCTGAGCTCGGCTCGGCCTGCATGAGCTTGGCTCGCATGAGCTCGGCTCCGTCTTCTGAGCTCGGCTCGGCCTTCTGAGCTCGGCATGCATGAGCTTGGTCTTCTGGACCATGAGAGGATTTAACTTCATAGTACTTTCTTGGGGTGGAATCTCCTGTGAATCTAGCCAGAGGAGCGCTCATCCTTTGGAAGGCATACAAAATAAGGCATCAGCCGAGCTTTCATTATGTAATAAAATCCTTTTTAAAGCCTTGCAATGATGAAGAAAATAGCTACAGCATCGTCATAAAGAGGGCTCGACACTTTTTTGGTCTTCATCAGAAAAGGAGATAACTTTCGTAGTGCATGGATGCTTTGAGGAAGCTCCTTCTTCCGAGCTCGATGCTTCAGGCGCCTCTACTCGCCCGCCCTCTGATGATATTGTTGATGCCCGCGCGAGGTCAGTTGTCGTCCTACTCCTCACGCGGCACTAGGTTTTGATCCTCAGGATCTCTCCTGTAGGCATGATCATGGACAAAACAACTCAACCGACCTCGGCGGACAAGTGCCTTGATCTCATCACGGAGCTCGTAGCAATCCTCCGTATCATGGCCGCGATCTCGGTGGAAGTGGCAGTACTTTTTTGAGTGCTTCCGCGACTCTGTCGGTCACATCCTCAATGGAGGTTGGAGGTAGCCCTGACCCTTAATCTCCATGAGGATCTCTGCTCGGGTAGATGTGAGGGGAGTGTATGTCTGAAACTTTTGGAGGGGAGACCTTGAGTGAGTTAGGCTCTTGGGCCAAGGAGGCTCTTTCTCATGCTAGGGGGATCTACTGCTTGGTTGGGAGCGCTCCTCGTGGCGCATCTTCTGCATCTTGGCAGGTTGTTCGGCTGCCTCTCGCCGAGAGGCCATGGCTTCCTCAGCCTTGGCGTACTTGCATGTTCGGGCCAACATTTCAACAAAGTCGGCGGGGAAGCTCTTCTCGATGGAGAAGAGAAATTTGTAGGACAGAGCTCCAGTGTTCAAAGTCGACATGGCGATTGACTGGTCAAGATTGCGAACCTCTCATGTGGCCGAGGTAAAACGACTAATATAGTCTTTTAAGGATTCTCCCTCCTTCTGCTTGATGGCGAAGAGGGAGTCTGAGGTCCGGCGCTGACGCCGGCTAGTGGCAAAATGGGATGGCGAGCTGCCTGCCCAGCTGTTCAAAGGAGAGAATCGAGCTGGGCTTTAGTCCGAAGAACCAAAGACGAGCTGCTTTGCGGAGAGTCGCTGGGAAGGCTTTGCAGAGTAGAGCGTCTGTGGCTCCTTGGAGTGTCATAAGGGCCTTGTAGCTCTCCAAATGATCCAGAGGATCGGATGAGCCATCATATGACTCAATCTGTGGCATCTTGAACCTCTGGGGGATTGATTCATCTATGATCCATTGGGAGAATGGAGACTATGTTGTAAAGTCAAGGTCGGCGTCTCGCTTTGGGCCTTGGTCTTGAAGCATCTGTATCTGCCGCTCCAAGTCCTCGACTTTTCTGCCGAGCTCGGGTGGGACTCCTGTTGCAGCTTGGCATGGGGCAGACCCCGCCTCATATGGATGCTCCCGTACTCGAGGCGTCAGGCTTCGACGCGAGCTCTTAGAATAATGGATGCGTGACAAGCCCTCCCGGCTTGGGGGTCGAGCTCGGTGGGAGCTTCGGTGGTGGCGACGCTCCATAGAGAAATAACATCGCGAGTGGCATCCTGAGGACTCATGCTCGTGAGGAGGTAGTAGAGGTTGGTCTTCTACTTGCTGCAGGCCTTGAACGGCCGCAGTGAGTGCTTGGACTTGTTGAACAAGCAGGTTGAACTGCTTTGGTTGAACTTGGGGGACTAGATCCGCCGGAGGCCTTGGTGATGGGTTCTGGATTAAGTGTCCAGAACTTGGTACGCGATGCCAGGAGGCGTTAGAGGCTCTCTTACTCCTTAGCTTCATGGCCACGACTCGGTCCCTTCCTCTAGCGCCAACTATTGCTGGAAATTGGACCCGGGGGCGGCCGTTGGCTGAGAAGTAGGAGCTCCGGCGTGAGATGGCGGGTGGCGGTCCGTCGGCGGGCGACATCCTCCAGAGGACCTGCAAAAAGCCGGTGGGCGGGGTTTCCGGCGCCGGCCCTCCGATGCTTAAGTCAGAGAGGGGCTTAATTTTGGAGAAGGAGAGGGACTGTATGTAGAAGTCCGAAGTCTCCCCTTTGGGAGGAAGAAGCCCTCCTTTTATAGGAGTAGCAGGGTTACCTGTGATGTGACTGGGCGAATTAAAGGGTTACTGTCATGATTGGACGTGGGCGTGTGAAGTAATGAGTTGCTGTGGATGGCCCGTTCTCATCATGGAAGGAGATGGCGCGCAGTCAGAGCTTGCTTGTGACGTGCAGTGCAGTCCATTCTTGGGAATGGTGAGGCGTTGATAGTCGTAGCAGGGTATGATCCCTGGTTGATATGTCGTGGCGTGGCCGGCAAATAAAGCATGGTGCAGTGAGGATGCTGCAGGGCATGGCTGCAGCATGTGAACGACAAGGTCGGCCTTCTGAGGTCAGCTCGGCCTTCTGTGCTTGGCCTTCTGTGCTCGGCCTGCATGAGCTCGGCTCGGACTGCATGAGCTCGGTCTGCCCGAGCTCGGCCTTCTGAGCTCAGCTCGGTTTTCTGAGCTCGGCTCGGCCTGCATGAGCTCGGCTTGCTGTCGGATTTGGGTGCTTTAATTGTATTTGCGGGGTAGTCCATTTTTCCCCCCAACAGAAATAAAATACCATTTTGACCAAAAAAAAAAAAAAATGCAAGCAAGGGCTAAACCTCCACCAAGCACAAGAAACTTGGGTACATTCCGGCCCCAAGGTTTCTCCTCTGTTTCAGTGATATAACCTCTCCCTGATTCAACTGCTTTCATGTTCAAATAGAATGCGGAGAAAACTGACAAACTTGCAAGCTAAAAGGTCATGGCTGGTGGATCTTGTATTCATTTCTTCGGACTTCATGTTCAATTTAGTCATGTCAGTTGATTCCACAGTATCTAGAGTCATTTACAAGACATGTCTGTTGTACCTGAGGATTATTACCTCTATTCTTATGAAGCAGACACCTGCTCCCCATTTTAAGCCACCTTTTCAAGTGGTTAGCCACAAATGTACGCTGTTACTTGCTACCAGTTCTCATGAAATGAAATGATAATGTAGTATGTCGGCTTCAGAAAGTCAAGGTAAGTTCTCCAAGTTACATTTGTGTTAGGGTCGCATCGATCTAAGCCAATTGCCTGTAAGATTAACTTAATGTTTACATTTTAAGCAAGAAAAATTTACTACCTAATATTTATTTTTTTAGTAAACTGAAACTCATTAGACCAATCTAGAGTAAATACACCCATAAAAATCAGAAAAAAAATTGTCAAACAATTAAGAAGAAAAAATAGTTACAAACATCTATAGTATTGATCCTGTATCAGCAGTAATATATAATGCCATCCAATCTGCAGCACGCCACTTGGTGGTGTGGGAGGTGATATGCCAGCCGGTCGGGTTAGGTAGCTTGGGGGTGTACTCATTAGCGGCGAGGCAAGAGGTTTCGGCAGCGAGACATGCAATTAGGTACATCCTGGAGACAGACAGCATGTGGTGTGCCTTTCTTAGGGGCAAGTACGGAGTGTGCTTGGCGGTGGTTGACTTTCGAGTTGGGCGCCATAGCTCCTTCATCTGGAAGGAGATCTGCACCCATGCTCCAACAGTGCTCCCTGCGATCAGGTGGGCTATTGACCATGGGCAGTCCATTGATGTTCTGGAGGATGCCTGGGTGGTCGACCGGCCGTTAGGGCAAATGCCGACGATGGTAGATTTGGTGAGACTGACGGGGTGCAGAGTCAGCAATCTGATTACTCCAGGTGCGGGCAAATGGAACGAGGCACTGATCCGGGATGCTTTTGGGGAGCAATTAGCTAAGAGGATTTTGGCTCTTTCCGATTCCTACTGAGGAGACGATGGAGAGATTGTTGTGGACTCCGATAAGGAGAGCGAGGGTGCGTGTTAGGAATCTACAGGCACTGATGGGGAGGGAGACCACCCGGCAGATTGAGGGTGGGTAGATTTGGAGGTTGCGCGTTTACCCCCAAGTGTTCTTATTCATTTGGAAGGTGGCTTGGGGTTGTCTACTGACCTATAGTGAGCTGGCAAGAAGGGGCGTCAGGACCACTATGATGTGTGAGTAATGCCCCGACACAGAGAAGTTTATTAGCCATGTTCTTCTTAGTTGCCCTCAGACAGTGCAGGTTTGAAGAAGGGTGCCATTTTCCTTGCCGCGGGGTGTGGGGTCGGCGGAGGATCTACTACACCATCTGAGGGATTTTGTGGGGAGACCGGGGACTGTTGAGTGGGGTATCACCTGTGTCTATTTGGCGTATCACATATGGTTGGACAGGAATGCTCATATCTTTGAAGGTAGGAGGGCATCCCTGAGGGCTGTGGTGGATAGAGCCATCTGTCATGCGGCCGAGATCATCACCACTACTAGGGCAACTTTACCTGGGAGGGCTTGGAACATCTAGAGTTTCCATACCGTTGTCACAGTGCCCAGAGTTACTCTTGTCATTTGGAAGCCCCCACCTCTGGTCACCTCAAGATGAACTTCGATGGTAGTGTCTTGGCCGAAGGAGACAGAGGAGGAACAGATTTTGTGATTCAGGATCACAACTCCAAATTGATTGCTGTAGGTAAGCGGTGCACTTGTGACATGACTGCTATAAGAGCGGAGCTCAGGGCAGCATAGGGGGGTATCATCCATGCGAGGAGTATCCTAAGGGCTGATAACATTTTCCTAGAAGGAGACTGTACCATGATGATCGAGTGGATTCGGAATGTAGAGCGACAGGGTGATGGCCACCCACTACTTAGGGATATTCAGAGGCTGGTGAGAGACTGCTACTTCTTTCAGGCTGCTCATGTATACCTGGAGGCGAATAAGGCGAGACATGCAGTTAGGTACATCCTAGAGACAGACAATATGTGGTGTGCCTTTCTTAGGGGCAAGTATGGAGTGTGCTTGGCGGTGGCTGACTTCCGAGTTGGGCGCCGTAGCTCCTTCATCTGGAAAGAGATTTGCACTCATGCTCTGACGGTGCTCCCTGCAATCAAGTGGGCTATTGACCATGGGCAATCCATTGATGTTCTAGAGGATGCCTGGGTGGCCGACCAGCTGTTAGGGTGGATGCCGATAATGGTAGATTTGGCGAGACTGACGAGGTGCAGAGACAGCAATCTAATTACTCCAGGTGCTGGCAGATGGAACGAGACAATGATCCGGGATGCTTTTGGGGAGCAATTAGCTAAGAGGATTCTGGCTCTTCCGATTTCTACTGAGGAGACGATGGATAGATTGATGTGGACTCCGATAAGGAGAGCGAGGGTGCGTGTTAGGGATCTACAGGCACTGATGGCGAGGGAGACCACCCAGCAGATTGAGGGTTGGTAGATATGGAGGTTGCGCATTTACCCCCAAGTGTTCTTATTCATTTGGAAGGTGACTTGGGGCTATCTACCGTCCCATAGTGAGCTGGCAAGAAGGGGCGTCAGGATCACTCTGATGTGTGAGGAGTGCTAATGGGGACATCAGAGCTGACCACCCTGCTGTTTAGTCCCCAATTTTATTTGCATTTTATTTTCTTTTATTTCTGGGTTTGCTCGCATATTTATTATTGTTGGACTTTATTTGTGTAATTTGGGCTTATTGGGAATTATTTTGTGTAAGGAGGTTTTATTTTAATTGTTCTTATTGGGCCCTATTTATAGGAAACTTTTATGTTGATTAGGGTTGATGAAAGTGAATTAAGAATTTCTTTTCCTACGTCTTTTCTCCTCTCTCTTTTCCCTCTCCTTCTCTTCCTTCTTTCCTTCTCCTTCTTTCCCCCTTCCTTTCTTTTTTCCCCTCCTTTCTTCCTTCCCCTTTCTCCTATTTTCACTGATTTGTCGCCACAGCAGCCCTTTTCCATCTCAGTTCTGCACCAACTTGGTATCAGAGCATTGGCGGGCTTTGCCTCTGTTGCCAAAGCCCCGATCCGGTCTATGCTGGGTTTATCCCTGTCTTCCACGCTGGAGCCTCTAAACAGAGCCCCTTCCAAGTGCTCCGTTTCCTCTTCCTCCCTAAAAAAAAAAAAAAGAACAGCCCCTTCGTGGTTGGCCCTTCCCTGTCTCTGTGCCCACACCCACCGTCGTCTCCCTTCACGACGCCGCCGTGCCGCTGGTTCGCTGCCGGAGGTCATCGCGCCCCACGGACACCCACCTGCCACGAGTTCCATGGATCTGCCACCGTCGGTCCCGTGACCGATCGTCGGAGGAAGTCGCCGCCCGCCGGAAATCCATGGTCGACTACCCCGGCGCCACCGCCCACGGAACCGCAATCGGGCCTCTGCCTCCGTCCCGCAACCACCGCCGTGAAGACCGCGACGTTAAACCAAGTCCGTTAGCGGTTGAAGACAGACTTCATTAACGGCTATTTCGCCGCATCACTGCCTCCGTCGTTGCTTCCCCGACGCCGTCTACGCCGAGCCGCCGTTCGTCCATGGTGTTTCCACGCCGCCTGCGCCTCCCCACCGACGAACATCGCCGCCGAGCATCCCACTCGACCGCCTCCACCTATGCCGCTCCGCCTTCGCCGCCTCCGCCCGTGCCGCCTCCTGCCGCCACCGAGATCCGCCATCGCTCGTACCCCATCTTCTCCCTCCCCACTGAGCCGTGCCGCCTCGCCGTCCCCATCCCCGCCACTCCCGCGACCGCCCGATTGCCACCACCGCTGCCTCCTTCCCCACGCCCGCATGCTCCACCACTGCGGCTGTGCGCCGTCGGCCGCTGCCTACTCCGGCCGGACCGCCTGCAGCGCCCGTTGCCGAGCCTTCGTCCAAGCCGGTCCCATCCAGCTCTCATCCGCGATCAGGGACACCCCTGTTGCCCAAGGTGACAAGCCAAGAGGGGGGGTGAATTGGTTTCTTTTAAATTTAAACTATCTTACTCAAGTCAAATGGATGGTTAGTAAGCTAAAGCAAATCACAACACAAACAACACAAAGTATAGTGGTTCGGTGCTCTCCTTAGCACCTACGTCCACTCCCCAAGCGACCCCTTGGGAATTCACTATAATCTCGCGGATTACAGTTGGATTGTTTTCCGGGCTCACAATCCAAAAACCTTTGTTGGTTTTACGGGCTCACCAACGAACCTTTACACTTTGGTTTTCCGGGTTCACCAAAAATCTTTGTTGGTTTTACGGGCTCACCAACGAACCTTTACAATTGGTTTTCCGGGTTCACCAATCAACCTACTCCATTGGTTTTTCGGGCTCACCAACCAACCTTTACAAGTTCTTTAACAAATAAAGAAAGAAGATTTAAACTCCTAAATGAGCAAATGAAACAATATAAACTACAAAGAAGAGTATAGAAAATATTTATCGCTTTGAAGTGGCTTCTCTCTTCTTTGTCAAGGATGCTTCACTCTACAACGGAGGATGGAGCTCTTGATGACTCTTTGAATCTGCTCAACCCCTTTCTTTGATTCTTGAATGAAGCACTTGGATGAAGAAGATTAGGGCACTTTTGTTTTCTTGTGTACTCTTTGATATTCCTTTCAAAAGTTGTTCTATTTGATGAATAGTGCCACTTTAAATAGTCTCCTACATCCATTGGACAAGCCCCAATGGTTAGAATTCAAAAACTAGCCGTTACTGACTTTGGGAAGGACAAAAATACATCTGCAGAACTAGCCGTTATGCTTCAGCCCGTGTTTGGGTCGGCTCAACCTGTCCTTGGGTCGATCCAACTTTCACTTGGGTCGACTCAAACATTCCTTGGGTCGATTCTCTCAGAAAACACAGAAACTTGAAATTCAGCCTTCCTTCCCTTGGGTCGACCCAACCATTCTTTGGGTCGACTCAAAGTTCACTTGGGTCGACTCAACTTCTTCTTGGGTCGACCCTCTCAGTAATTCCAGAGAACCATTTTCTGTCTTCTTTTCTGTCTTGCCTTTGGGTCGACCCTCTCAGGGTTTGGGTCGACTCAAGCTTGGGTCGACTCAATTACTTCTTGGGTCGACCCTCTCAGTGAATCCAGAGAACCATTGTTCTGTCTTGTTTTGAGGATCTTGATGTTTGGATCGACTCATGCTTTCCTTGGGTCGACCCAACTCACTGTTCATCTGTGCTATTTTTGCAGAAGTGTGCCAAATGATTTCTTGATGTGCCGGGTCGACCCAATCATCCTTTGGGTCGACTCAATCCACACTTTACTGCATCTCAAGGTTAGATTCATTCAAATAAACAATGAAATGTATCTATATCACTTTATACAAATATCCTGAGAATAATAGTCTTATAAATGAAGTATCAATTTAACTTATAACATACTCTAGATAATTGCTTGTTAATCATCAAAATAACACTATCATCCTCAACCCCTGTGTGCCAGGCTGCCAGCCGAGAGGTGGCATCAGGCCACATCCGAGCCCGACTAGCCTGGCCCAGTTCTCCTTAGCAGGCCGCCAGCCCAGCCCGTGCGCCGTACTGTAGCGCGGTCCAAGCTCAATCGGCCGCAGACCCTGTTTCAGGCCCGATCCAGCACCTTTTTTTAGCCCATTTCAGAAGTCTAGGAGCCCTTGTGCTGCAGATCCAGGCCCATCGCTCCAGCTAGCTCCACCCGGCGCCAATGTCATGTTCGAGACTCTACAACGGACGCTTCCGGTTGACTGCATCCGCCACAGGTAACAGGCTCTTCTTTCTTTTGGGTTTGTTTATCTAGTTATGTTCTAGTTCTCTTGCATGACATTCCTATTTTGCCAAAACTTATTTTTCTGTCAAACTGCAAAATCTGAAACATTTACTACCACACCCATCCTACCCATCATTTAAATCTAAATATTAAATTAGCATACCTTAGCGACAGGATAATTCTCAACATCCGTCGATCAAATTATTTTAGGATTAGAACGACTGTAATACGTGTTTGCAACCTAACTTCTTATAGTGACAAATTTTCTACTTTAATTCTGAAATAACCAAAGTACAAATTAGTAATATTTAATTTTAAGTTATTTTTGTGAAAATTTGCTGATTTCCGAATTTATAGTAGATCGCATTAGTAGGTTGTCATGCATTGCATTTGGTAAGTTAGGGTTCATTAGTAGCATTGCATATCATATCACCAACTAGAGTAGTTCCTGCATGCCAACCCGTAGTGGTAGAGAGTACCTCCTCACTGACTCTCAGACCCCTTTACCCACCATGGACCCCAGAGTTCTACAAGATATTTTGGAACAATTAGCTGCATTACGAGCTGATCAAGACGAATTCAAACGAGAGATCTGAGCTCTAGTGCAACATCCTAGGACTCCTGAACCGTCAACCTCAATCGCAGCTTATTCCGAGCTTGGTTTGGCCACACCACCTGTAGGTCTTCCCCATCCCCCTAGGAACCAACATCCTCCTGATCACCAGTGCGATCTTGACGAACGACTACTTCGTACCGTAAGAGTAGATGCCCCCACATTTGCTGGTCAACTAGAGCCAAGCATGTATCTTGATTGGAGAGCAGCCATGGATAATTATTTTGAGTGGTATGAAATGATTGACGATAGAAAAGTATGATTCGCTAAAATGAAGCTTATTGGGCAAGCTCATTGGTACTGGCATAATGTTGAATATATGCGTGAGACCCAAAGGCTTTCTCGTATCACCACCTGGGAGGATATGAAGGAAAAGCTGAATGAGAAGTATCTACCATTCTCTTACCGACAATGCCTTATGGATAGGTGGCAGAAACTAACTCAAAGGACATCAACCGTTGCTGATTACAGTGCACGATTTGAGGAGTTTCATATGAGGTGCGGTGTAATCGAAGAGAAGACTGTTACTCTCTCTAGGCTTCGGGCAGGACTCCGCGAGGAGATCCAGAAAGAACTAATCCTCCGAGAGATTATTACTCTTGGCCAAGCATAGCAGTTGGCTCAAGATGTAGATAGTTTCTTACAAGCTCCTGTAGTGAGGCGTACCGACCCTCGACCCATGGCCCCAGAAGCCCGACCTAATCAAAACTACCTCCCACAACCCAGGCAGCTTCCCAATCCTTCTAACCAGCCCGGCCCTAGCCAAGCACCGATTCAGATATCCCCGATACCTGTCCAGAACCCTTCAAATGATAAAGAAAAGAGTATACTAGGTCCCAATCCTCATTCTAGAAGTCAAACCCAATGTTTCAGGAGCCAAAAATTTGGCCATATAGCGTCCCAATGTAATGTCAAGACCTATCTCATGACTGAACTAGAAGTTGGGACTCAAGCGAATGAATGTGTCGAAGAAGTCTATGAGCCAAACTTTGAGGATTTTGTAAAAGACTTTGGAGACGACAAGACCGGGTTAGAGTTTCTCTAGGCTGAACCCCAAAAGGAGCCCACTAATCCAAATAACCAAAATCCTAGGCTTCATGTGGTTAGGTGCACTCTAACTCGGACTAAGACCGAACAAGATTGGCGAGGGACCTCCCTATTTTATATGCTCATTAAGATCAATGGTAAAACATTCAAAATCCTATTTGATAGCGAAAGTTGTATTAATGCCATTGCTTTCGGAGTTGTCTCCCGCCTCGGCTTGAAAACTACCCTTCATCCCAACCCATATAAAGTAGCTTGGGTAGATAAGACATCTCTTTCGGTGTCGAAAAGATGCCTCGTCCCGATTCAATTCCTATCCTATAAAGACAAAATCTAGTGCGACTGCATTCCGGTGGATGTAGGTCAAGTCATCCTAGGAAGGCCTTGGCTATACGATATGGATGTCACACTTTATGGGCGTTCGAATTCGTGTAGCTTTATGTTCCAGGGTCGGAAAATTATACTGAACTCATTGCCTCCTAGGGAGTTCGTCCCTGAAAAGAAGAGTGCCACTCTACGAAAAGATGAATCACTTCACATCATTACTTCGAAAGGTAATGAAAGATATCGAAAGCTAATCACCTATGTTTGCCCTCGTGGCTAGGGTTATCAATGTGGAGTCGAGCCCTGAGCAACCACCGATAGTAGTTCCCCTACCGGAGGAGTTTTACTCTGTTTTTCCTAAGGAACTTCCAGATACACTTCCTCCGATGCGTGATATCCAGCACGCAATTGATCTCGTTCCCGGAGCATCCTTACCCAATCTTCCTCATCGTAGGCTCAACCCAAACGAGCATACTGAACTGAAACGTCAAGTTGACGAACTTCTCACCCAAGGGTATGTTCGTGAGAGTTGGAGCTCCTGTGCTGTACCCACACTCCTCACCCCCAATAAAATTACAGTTAAGTATCGTTTTCCCATTCCTAGGCTGAACAACCTCTTAGATTTTATGTCTAGTGCCACGATCCCATGGCAAGATGTCAATATGACTAGAGTTGCCAAACTTTATTTCAATGAAGTCGTTAGACCTTCTGACCTTCCAAAATCTATTATATCTGATAGAGATGTTAGATTCGTGAGCTCCTTTAGAAAAATTCTTAGGCACATGATTGGCACTAAATTAAAATTTTCGTCGGCCTATGCTAGGACTTGAAATTTAGTGTTACCAACCGCCGAGTTTGCATATAATAGTTCGGTCAATAGGTCCTTAAGCATGAGTCCCTTCAAAGTGGTGAATGGATATAAAACTAGGCTGCCCATAAACTTGATTTCCATGTCTCTTCAACATAGAGTGTCTGAGTCTGCACAATCATTTACATCATACCTGCATTCATTGCATCAGAAAATCAGCAAATGTATTCACTCTAATAATTTAAAATATAAATCCCTTGCTGATTTGTACAGACGTTATAAAGAGTTGAATGTAGGAGATTCTATCATGGTGAGAATTAGACCTGAACGACTTTCTTCGGGAACGTTCAAAAAGTTGCAATCCTGTAGTGCGGGACCGTTCAAAGTCCTAAAGAAAATCAGTTCGAATGCTTATGTTGTAGATCTTCCTGAAGCCTATGGGATTAGTGCGACATTTAATATTGAAGATTTAGTCCCATTCAAAAGGTCCACATTCATTCCTTCTGACCCTTTTGTTTATACACCCGCTTCTGTTGATCACCTTGACCCATCACCTGCTATTGAGCCTCCACCTTCAAAGTTTCATGCAGGAGAGAAAGCTACCAACGTTATCTTGTTCGGTGGAAAGGTCGATCCGAATTGGATGTGACGTGGATTTCGCGAGCCGAGTTGCAGCGCCTTGACCCTGACCTTCCGGAGCAGTACGACAGCCGGCCAGACCTGCACTCGACAGGGTCGAGCTTCTCCCATCCGGGAGGAGTTGATGGGGATATCAGAGCTGACCACCCTGCCGTTTAGTCCCCAATTTTATTTGCATTTTATTTTCTTTTATTTCTGGGTTTGCTTGCAGTTTTATTATTGTTGGACTTTATTTGTGTAGTTTGGGCTTATTGGGAATTATTTTGTGTAAGGGGGTTTTATTTTAATTGTTCTTATTGGGTCCTATTTATAGGAAACTTTTATGTTGATTAGGGTTGATGAAAGTGAATTAAGAATTTCTTTCCCCACGTCTCTTCTCCTCTCTCTTTTCCCTCTCCTTCTCTTCCTTCTTTCCTTCTCCTTCTTTCCCCTTTCCTTTCTTTTTTCCTCTCCTTTCTTCCTTCCCCTTTCTCCTGTTTTCACTGATTTGTTGCCACAGCAGCCCTTTTCTATCTCAGTTCTGCACCAAGTGCCCCAACATAGAGAAGTCTATTAGCCATGTTCTTTTTGGTTGCCCTCGTGCAGTGCTGGTTTGGAGGAGGGCGCCATATTCCTTGTCGTGGGGTGTGGGGTCGGTGGAGGATCTACTACATCATCTGAGGGATTTTGTGGAGAGACCGGGGACTGTAGAGTGGGGCATCACCTGTGTTTATTTGGCATATCACATATGGTTGGACAGAAATGCTTATACTTACGAAGGTAGGAGGGCATCCCCAAGGGTTGTGGTGGATAGAGCCATCCGTCATGCAGCCAAGACATCACCACTACTAGGGTGACTTCACCTGGAAGGGCTAGGGATATCTGGGTTCTCATACGGTTGTCATAGCGCCCAAAGTTACTCTTGTCATTTGGGAGCCCCCACCCCCTGGTCACCTCAAGGTGAACTTCGATGGTAGCGTCTCTGCAGGAGGAGATAGAGGATGGACGGATTTTGTGATCCGGGATCACAACTCTAGATTGATTGTTGCAAGCGGGCGACGCACTTATGACATGACTGCTATAGGAGCGGAGCTCAGAGCAGTATAGAAGGGTATCATCTATGCGAGGAGTATCCTAAGGACAGATAACATCTTTCTAGAAGGAGACTTTGACATGGTAATCGAACGGATTTGGAATATAAGCGATAGGGTTGCGGCCACCTACTATTAGGGATATTTAGAGGCTGATGAGAGACAGCTATTCCTTTCAAACTGCTCATGTGTACCGGGAGGTAAATAGGGCGGCAGATTGGGTCCCCTTCTTTGCTGTTATTTCTTTTGACTCTGCTAGTTGCATTCATGTTAGATTGATGTGAGCAACCATTGTAAAAAAAAAACAAAAAACAAAAGCACGCCTCACTTCAAAAGATTGAAAAGATGCACATGTACTTAAATAATCCTAGAGATGACCACGGAGTTCCAAAGATACTAAATTAGTCAACCCCTTAAAACCCGTCAAGAAATCCCCCTCTAGGACGATATGAGAAGCATCTCATCTTCATTGTTGACCTATTTTTCCCTTCCTGATACAGCGAACCTGTTGCAACATCTTCTAAACTATTAGACAACAACACATGGACTCGTAACGCAAACAATACTGGCCTCTGATCATCTTAAGTATTCTCACATGCATTTGAACCAAACTACCATGTATGTATTTTTGTGTGCCCCATGCAAGATTCAAATGGTGGAGGTCTCATTCTCCTTTGAGCTACAGCTATTAGGCAAAGTAGAGTTTCTACCTCGAATCCCTTTCCGTACTTGTTAGGATGATGAAAACTAGATCTCTCTCTCTAGGAAATGTTAGCACGAAGTTTACTAATAGAGTGGTCTTCATGCTCATCACCGTCCTTGCCTAGGGTGAAGTTTCTGTGCCTTTCACAGAATTCTACATACATACATGGGCACAACAAGCACATTTATTTGCTGGAACTTATATTTCCCCACAAACGAAAACAAGATAGCTCTCGTACCATGAATCTGTTTACAAGTATCATTCGTATCATCTACTAAAAACTTTCTTTTTGTTCAAACACACCAAGTACTGATAAGGATCTTGTGATGCTTATTAAAGCCAAATCCAATAGGAAATTTCCAAACATACAATCACATATAAGACCTTCCTTGTTGCTCCTTCCGAGGGAAAAACAAGGAAATAAAACGCGTGTACACGCGTGAGGAAATAAAAAGGAGTAAGACTCCCGGGAGTCAAGTCATAAAAGAGCTTATTTGTCTTTTGCTCCGTCCGCAAGCTGGCTCACGTGCCGTAGATCTGGAGGGGAACGATCAGGATTCGGCCCGGGTCATCCGGGGCAGGACGTGGAGGGCGACGACCCGCTTCCCCCGGGGCGGCTCCACCACCCACATCCGCCCGGAACTCGCCGCCACGTCCACCACCACCACGCCGGCGCCCCCGCCGTTGACCAAGCACACCCTCCCCCCTCCGGCCGCCATCTGCACCGCCCCCTTCAGCCTCCCCGACTCCGGCACCACCACCCGCCACCGCTCCCCATCCCAGTCGTACTCCCTCAGGGCGCCGCTCCCCTCGTCCACCACGTAGATGGAGCTGCCGTTGTCGTCCGTTGACGCCGCCGGGCCGGTCCAGCCGGCGAGGAGGGCGGGCGGCATGTCCTCCCAGCGGTCGGAGCGGACGTCGTAGACGGTGCCCTCCTTGGCACCGCGGCATCGCATGTTGACCATGCACAGCTTTCCCCGAGCGGCCACCGCCTCAACGGCCTCCCGGCTGAAGCGGCCGCCGTGGCGGAGCGGCGCCACCGGTTCCCAGAAGGCCGAGGCGGAGGGGCCGAGGCGGGGGTCCCAGCGGGCGGCGGAACGGGCGACGTCGGCCTTGTACTCGGGGCCGACACCGCTGGCGAGGTAGACGACCCCGGCGGCGGCGCCGGCGGCACACCAGCGGCGGGGGCAGGGGAAGGGGGGCCGAGGCGCCAGCGGGCGGAAGGGGGGTGGAAGACGAGAGGGCGGGGGAGGGCAGGGAGGAGGGAGGGGGTGGAGGCGGCAAGCAGGACGAGATGGCCGGCGGCGGCGACGGACTGGACGGGGAGGCTGCGGGCGATGAAGGAAGGGTGGTGGAGGAGGAGTCGGGGGTGCGGCGGAGGGGGCGGGAGCTGGGACCAGGCGGCGGCGAGGGGGTCGTAGCAGTAGAAGGCGATGTCGGAATCGTCGTCGGAGTCGGAGGAGGAGAGGAGGGCGTAGAGGGCGAGGAAGGGAGGGAAGAACGGGGAGTAGAGGAGGCGGCGCCAGGAGCGGCAGACGGAGTAGAGGAGGGGCGGCGGGACGAGAGCCAGGCACAGCTGGGCCAGGTGGTCGGGCAGCCCGGGCAGCAGGTTCTGCTGCTCTTCTTCTTCTACTTCTTCTTGTCCTTCTCGGAGGAGGAGTCGGTGGTGGTTCCCGGCGGCGGCAGTTGCGGAGGAGGAGGAAAACTTGGGGCGCTTGGAGGAGGCCGTGTGGTCCATTTGATCTGGGCGTGGAGCGTGGGGCATGGGACGGGATTGGGATGGGGGGAGGGAAAGGGAGGGTGCCCTCCGACGTCCAGCTTTAATAGAGTGGGTGCTAGAAGAGTGGACAGGGTGTTGGAATCATTTACCGGAAAGGTACTGTTCCATTAAAGCAAAAAGAAGATTTGGCGCACAACTCCGTTTTTCACATGATAGGCTAAATTCAAGTTCTGGGAGGGCATTACTTTTTGTGAGGTGCGTCCTAGGTGCATGCATATCTTCTTCTTCTTTTTTCTTTCTTTTTTTTTTTTGTTTTGTTTTGTTATAGTGACTCTGCCATAGTGGCCGGGTAGATCCAAAATTGGAGAGGCGCCGTAGAGAAAAAGCCGTTGCTTTATGACATTCGTAGACTCTTAAGAGGTGTGGCTTCTACATAGCCGCGCATGCCTACAGAAAGATAAATAGTGTGGCTAATTGAGTTGCGTCCTTTGCTGTTCATCATTCTAGTAGCTTTGTATAGAAAAACTAAGGGTCTCTGCCACATTCACACTCATTGCATGTGAGCCGCTATTGTACCCAAAAAAAAAAAAAAAATAAGTTTTGGGAGCTAGCGGCTATTAAACTTGGGGGCTCCCTGAAGACCCATGGATGGAGCCCACTACTGCCTAAGCTGTAATGTTGCTTGAGGTGTATCTGCATGGGCTCAATCTTCCCTATTTGGATGGAAGATGGGAGGGAAGGGTTAAGGATGCGAGTTGTATCTTTCGTGCGAAAGAATGATTGATCTTTTATGACATTGCTCATTAGATTGCATTTCATATATATCTCAAAACACTTCAAAGTTTTCCATTCATTTGCATGCGTAGATCTCGAAGCAACTACTGCACGATCCGACGATAGATTCGTGCGAAGAAAGATAAATCTTTCTTTTGCGCAAAAGATACAACCATGTCTCGAGATGGAATAAGGGATAGAGAGGATAAGAAAGAGAGTGATAGGATTGGATGAGGGTGTACATGAGAGGGGGAAGGCGTGGAAATGGTGGCAAGCCCCTCCAGTTCACCATGTTCAAGTGGGCTAACCATCGGAGTGCCATGCCATGACTTGCACCCTTTCCAGAGCACCATGATTTTTGTCACCATGAACCCATGGAAGGTGTTGCTAGTGAGAGCGGAGAACTAGGACAAGTCATAAGACAATATGAATCATCCAGTTGATTAGGATCCTATCATTACTCAAGTCATATCATATGTCCATCAGATCAAGTGCAATGGCATCAGTAGTTCACACACATATAATGCAGCATGAGATTGTTCAGTATAAAAAAATTACAGTGTCCTTGAGCGCAAATTTTTTTCACTCCTCTAGTTTATTGGATTTTATGAAATTCCATCTCTACATGCTGTTTTACCAAGCAAGCACCGCTATAATTGCTTGGATTTTTGATGATTAAATTAACAACTATATAAATTCTTCTAGCTAATACATCATTTACTAAAGCAATTGACTGGTTATCATATTTTGCTGTATGCAATTCTTTTTGAAAGATGTCTTTGAGCAATAATTGCTTATTGCTGAGGGCTCGTTTGGTTCGCGGGAAAAGAAATGGAAAAAGTTTAGTCAATGGAAAATAATGAGATGGCTCTTGTTATTGGATTTTTCAAAGGAGAGAGACGGAAAAGTTGTATTCCCATGTGAATATGATTCCCACATTTTATGGAAAAGTCTTTCCCATGAGAAACATGGGAAAGTAACTTTCCCATGAGAAGCCGGAAATCACTCCATTTTTATTTTTTCCCAAAAAAGACCTTCAGTATTAAAGAAGCATTAAAGACCTAATTTTTATTAAGGGTATAATAGAAATTATTTATAACTTTTCCAGAAAAGTGAATGGTCAACCAAACATAAGCACTCTGTAAATCTGTTACTTTCTCATGGTCAACCAAACATACCAAAAGTACTTTTCTAGGCATTCTTTTCCTAAAAATCTATTTCTCAGGAATCATATTCCTAAGAGAAAAAATGCTTCTCGCGAACCAAATGAGCCCTAAGAGTTTCGGGGCCAAATTGGAGAGAACTATCTCCATTGATCGGCCCACTGGCCTGCGAGTTAGATAATCCAAATTAATAAATTATGTTTAATTTCAAGACTCTTGATGTGCATTTCTAATGTCAAAATAAGATAAATATATTAAAAATAGATAAAAATAATTAATTTTTGAAGATTTTTAGTTGAAGGCTAAAATTGAAAATTTGAGTTGGTTCCGATTCGTGCATAATCAAATAGCAACGATAGGAATCGGCCATTTCGGCTCTGGACACGAAACAAATGTCTATTGTGATTTCAATTCTAAGCCATTTGGATTCCCATTAGCTTCCACAAACTTTTGAAGAGAGTAATCCTATTCCCCGTAGCTGTCTTTGCGCATGCAGGCATTTCTCCAAGAGTTTCTTGCCCTTTCTTTTTCATTTTTTTTTTTTTTGGGTAAAAATGACAATTTATATAGCTCATGAGTACATCTTGCTGAATCAAAAAAAAAAGAGTAAAGAGTACAAAAGAGGAGATATGTCTTCTATAGATATTCATATGATCTTTCTAAAGTGCCGAGCAATAAAAGAGGCGATCCAATTTATTGTGCTGTTCATTTTCAGAAATATATGTAATGTTTGAAAATAGTTTAGCTCCTGAGCTAGTTTGCAGATATCACGAATAAAAGGGTGACAATCAACGTGGCTGCCCACGTACCGAATCCAATTGATTACCGCAGAAGGGTCTCTTTTGATGTACGCTCTGCATCAAAATTGCAATACTCGGAAGCCAGGGAGACGTTGGGTCGCTTTTTCTCTCTTAAAAGTAGGGGCACAATGGAGAACGAGAAGAAAAGGAGAAAGCTCGCGTTTAAGGCGATGTCACTGTCCCATAAAGAGCTGAGGACCAACCTTTCCCTGTGGAGAAGAGCCAAAGGGAGGGGAGGTGACCTTGGGGGGCTGATGACGAGAGGGAAGGCAGAAGGAAAGGAGTGGTTCAGCGGCGTTGTCTTTTCTCCTTTTGCCGCTTCTGGGTGTTGCGTTGGAGAGGGAAGCCTTTGCTGCCACTCTTCCTTCCAAAGATTCCACGCCTCACAACTTTTTTTTTTTTTATTCTCCTAAATGGTTTGGTTGTTGTTGCTTTCTGGTTCCTCATCTTCTATAGAGTTCCAAATTAAACCTTCATGTGATAAATTTTAAACTCAAGGTTGGGCCTAAATAGCAACTGTTATTGGTTGTTATCTTGATGAAGAAAATTAATGTGGGATAAAAGAAGACACCTAAGAAGTTTCATTGGATTTGAATAAGATACATTTCCAAACTTTTATATCCAAAATGTTTTCCTTCGTAGCTTGCGTTACATTAAACTTAATTTCTTTTTAGTAATTATGGTAAGTGTGGTCCCTCCTTAGTCCTTTGTGTGGGACCCACATCATTAGTAAAAAGAAAAAAAAAGAATACGGGGCAGTTTCTTTTCACATAACCGCTTTTAGTTTTTCTTTTTTTTTTTTTTTTCGGGGAGAGAGAGAGAGAGAGAGTATACTATTTTCGGTATTTAGAGCTACATATTAAATAATTTGGATCAATACTTGATAAGAAAATCTGTCTTATTGATTATGAATGGTTTCGTTATGAAAGTCAAGATTAAATCTTGACGATGTTTGTGCAGCCTCTAATTAAACTAGAGATGATCTATTATAATTTTATTATTCTAAATAATAAAATATTTTAGGTGGATTAGGTCCGATAATTTTTTTCTTCATATTGATTTTTTTATGTTAAAAATTATATTATCTTTTATTTGGATTGCTTAATTATTTTATTTATTAATTGCTTATATAGATGATAGAAATTATTCTTGTTTAATGAATTATAGTAATATCTTATTTAATTATAGAAAGCGAAAAAAAAAATTGCAGTATTATTATTTTTTGATTGTATTTTTTAACAATATTTTTTATTTGAGTACCATGGAGATCCTATAAACGGAATTTCGAAAAGGACAGAAAAAACCAATAGCTTTTGTCTGCCCGCGCTTTTCATGCATAATGACCATTTTGTGATGTTCGTAGAGAGAAACTACAAAGAAATACCCCGAAAGCTAGCTAAAAGCTGCCATCGGTACGGAGATTAATCTTTTAAATGATGACGATAAAAGACTTGTACATCAAGCACTATATTTTACATCATGTTGGTTGCTCATTTTCAAATTAGTATAACTTGCGATTTATAGGATTTTTTTATTTTAAAAAATAAATTTAAATCCACATTATATATATATTCTACTACATAACACAATCTTTCCTAACAATCTTGTGTGAGACATATCTAACTATCCGCATTTCTCGATCCCACCTTTTGCCATACCTCCAGATATTTTCCTTTTCTCTATGCAACTATTAACTATAAAATCAAACATTCTAATCCTTCTTCTAACATTTATCATCTATTTATATATTTTTCTAGCAAAATAAAATAACATGTACATCTCATGCACCACATTCTATTTACTATGTAATACAAATTTCAGAGATGTGTCTCCATCTACAATCTTTTTTCCAACTTCTTAATAGACTTTATTGATTTTATTCTTCATCTAAAGAGAGCTATGTTCTCTTTTCTTTTTTAATTTTTTATCCTAATACTAGTTGTAATAAGAGAAAAGGGTCTTAATGTCACACAACAAAATTATAATTCATTATAAAATTAATTTTGATTTCTCTCGTCCTCAACCTCTCCTATGGAGAAGGAATTCCATGGTCGTTGTCCGACTGGTAAAACGGGCTCAGCTTTTGGCCGTTGGACCGGTCGCACCAGCCTTGGCCTCTCGTTTTGGAGGTGAGCTTCCCTTGGATGCAACCGGGTCACTTGGGTTCATTTTACCCGCACCTACTTTTCGAAATAAAACCCACTAGAATTTCCCCTCGCACCAATTTAAGCGATCTTGGGTTCATTTGGAAGTCATAACCATGATCAATTTAAGGGGTATGGGTGGTTGAACCACATCGGGTCAGGTAGATCTTTGGTCTAGCTAGAGTTCGAGCCAAAACAAACTTACAAGCTTGTTCTTTGGAAGTTTAATAACTCAACTTACCCTGAAGTTTGTCTCAATTGTTGATACCAACATAGGGAAAGCAAGTAGACAAATGGGACCAGCCTTGGCCCTACATGGAACCATTTTGGACTTTAAAAAAAAAGGTTCATTAGGTCATTTGTACCTTCAAGTTTTCGACCTAGGCATGGTTTATCTTAAAATGCATACAACTATCTACGTATAGTTTCTGAATTTTGTAACTTTGAGTTGCATTTTGTTCAAATTAGAATTTCTCATAAGCTAGGCTTATATTGATTATTGACTGATTTTATTTTGGTTTATTATGGAATACGAGCTAAGTTATCATCTGAATAAATATTTAAGAAGTATATAATTAATTTGTGATCATATGATTATTTTGGATTCTATTATCTTAGTCATGTAGTGTAGTGAGTGTTGGTGCAAGTTTGATTTAGTTAATAAGCTCTATAATAGGTGTTATTAGCATTACTAACTAGGCTACATCCCACTCCACTCCTATATATATATTTGTCTGTAGAGAAACTCAAGAGCATCAATGTCTCTATGTTTTTAGGATGCATCAATTCCATTGAGGCGACATGCATCAAGAAAGACAAGGAGAGAAAGATCTACTCCAATTTTGAACTTTCTTCTTCTGAAAAATCCCACCATAGTGATCATCAATAGCTGCATAGAGCTCTCAAGGTACGTTTCGATCTTTTCTGATTTTTTTTATTTTTTTTGTGTTCTAATCTTCCGTACAATGTCCATGAATAATCCTATAGTTCAAGCCATTTTTTCTTTAATTTTTTTTGTAGTTTATGGAATCAGCAAATTTGAGCGAAGGCGGCCACTTCGCGATATTGTGCCAATTCCAGTTTTGAACTACCGCGGACTTGTTTCGTTTTTTGGTTCAAAACAAGAAAATTCATCATGATTCCTCTTCAAGCCATGTATCAGGTACCTCTTTCTTTTTGGTTCGGTTTTGCTATTTCAGAAGAAGGGCTCATAGGACATCATGGATGTTGACAAATCCAGTCAGTGCTTCTATGGATGTTCATTGCATGAGGTAAGCTTATCTCCCCTTTGAGCTTCCATGAATGCCCCCACTTCTGATTGGGGTATATGAGCTGGGAAAAAAAGTAGACCAGAAAGATAGAGATTAAGTGCCAGAGCTAATTAGGGATGGATTCTTTGAATTGCACCTACCTATCCACAAAAGTAGTCTAATAATTAGGTGTCAGTACTTTTACCAAGCTTGAAGCCAACGCTTTGTGGTCCAACCTTGAACACATCCATTTGCACTCCTGGTAATTGGGATGACTGAGACCTCCTAGTCCCTAATAAATACTGAGCACATGGAATCTAACTATGTGATGCTAAAATAAGGGCATGACCATGTTAACAAAAAAGAAGAAGAATAAAAAAAAAATCTTTGGCTCCGGAGGAACTTGACCGAGTTGGTCCCAGCTTATCTCGGGAAAGAAATTACATCAGTTGGGTCTCCAGTCGACGCGTGCAGACTTTGTACAATTAAATCAGAGAAAATTCAAGGAGGACAAGAAGGTGGATGGCAAGACGAAGTGATGGAGTCGCATTCAAATTTTTCCAATCAATGCCACCGGGGCCCACCCCCATCCAATTTTCCAATCCCTCTGAAACATCGCTCGAGTAGATGCTTGGCTAGAAAACAATTACATGCGATCCCACCTGTGACCTTCTCGATCTCACATTTGGTATGGCAGCATCGACATCTCTTTGACACGATCAGAACCAGTTAGCTTCAATTGGATTCTCCGGCTCGACCAAATAACCGCTTAGCTCCATGCCAAGCTGAATCTTCTTGCCTCGAACAACGTCCGCTCGTTCGGACGGTTATAGAATATTCCGCTATAGTTACAGCCTGTGTGGTCTCAGGCTGCGGTTATAACCAAATCTCATATGCTTACCCTTGTCTCTCTTCTTCCTTCTTCAGGCTCATTTGATTCACGGAAAACATTTTCCCTCCTAGAATTATGATTCCTGAAAAACAGATTTCTGAAAAGAATATACCCAAAAAAGTACTTGTGAAATATTTGGTTGACAATGAAAAAGTGACAAATTTCCAGAGTGTTTATGTTTGGTTGACCATCCACTTTTCGGAAAAAGTTATGTGTAATTTTAATTATACCCTTAATAAAAATAAGATCTTTAATGCATTTTAATACTAAAGGGCTTTTTTGAAAAAAAAATAAAAATGGAGTGATTTTCGGAAAAGTAACTTTTTAATGTTTCTCATTGGAAAGACTTTTTCATGAAACGTGTAAATCATATTTTCATGGAAATACAACTTTTTCGTCTCTCTCCTTTAAAAACTCCAACCAAATAAGAGGTAACGCATTACTTTTCCGTTGACCACACTTTTTTTCCTTTTTTTTTTCTGCGAACCAAATGAGCCCTTTTTTCTATATCGGAACAATCTCTCTGACTTAAGCATTAGAAGGTCTGGCTGAAGTAAAGCTCCGACGAGGTTTCTAACCTTTTCATAGTCTTGCTTATCGATAGAAGTGGCCCACGTTAGTGATCCAAAGATTGGCTACAGCAACAAGTTTCATGATTTTGAGTTACGGTCATACAAGCAAATAGATGTGCATTGGTCCTTCCAACGCAATTCTCAACATTATCACGGAATAATAAAAACTGTAGTCTACGATTTGAGTGCAAGGATGTACAGACTATTTTGCCTTCTCCTCATATTGTTGCTACTCTTACTACTAATTATTTTAAATGGATGATAATAATATAATTGGAAAGAAAATTATCATAGATTTAATTATTTGTTTAGGATGAATGTCCTATCAACAGAGGCAATATTCTTTAAAAGCAGAAATTTTGAGCAAGTTAATCTTGATTTTAATGAGTTGTGTTGGGGGAATAAGGTTTTTCCCCCAAATGACACGAATGCCCCTAAGAAGCCGCACGATCGTCGACCCTGAAAGGCCGAAGTCGGCATCCGAACTCGGAACCTCCGACCTAAGAGAAACCCCAATGTCCGAGGCCTACTTTTGTCAGCCACCTACTACGGCCGTACGTCTCCGAGGTCCGGCCAGAGACCGTACTATGACGCCCCTCCGGCATTTATTGCGCATGACCGCTGTGATCCTCCGGCACACTCCACAATAAATGCGGATCTCCGGCTTACTCCACAATAAATGTGGATCTCCGGCTTACTCCACAATAAATGCGGATCTCCGGCTTACTCCACAATAAATGTGGATCTCCGGCTCACTCAACAATTAATGCACGTGACTCCTGTCATCTACGGACTCCCAGCTCTCCACGGCAAATAAGCCCAGCAGAGTCTAGTCGACTGTGATAAGTCTCTGATCTCGGCCATACCTCCGACACTAATGCAATAAATTCGCCTGGTAGCGTGCTAGTTCGGGTTGTACGACGCCCTCATCGCCGACATCAGTGCAATGATTCGCCTGACCAAGCGCCGACCTGAACGACATGCCGAGCCGTACTACGGCTTCGCCCCGTTACATCGCAGGTAAACCGACCCCCGGTCTATAAAAGGGGGTTGGAAAATCGATACTCTGGACAAGCACTGTTTACCTCTACTCTACACGATTTGCCCCCTCCCTGACTTGAGCGTCGGAGGGCCGGCGCCGGAAGATCCGGCCACCGGTTCGTGTGCAGGCACCCAGACGGAGGACGCCGCCCACTGTCGGATCGTCGCCCAGCCACGGGAACCAGCCGCTCCTTCTCTCCGATCGCCCCAGACGGAGGACGCCGCCCGTCGACGGACCACCGCCTCGCCGTGAGTAACCACCTTCCGCTCCCTCTCCTCGACCGAAGATTGCCCCCGGGTCCAATTTCCAGCAACAGTTGGCGCTAGAGGAAGGGCCCGAGTAGCAGTCATGAAGTTGAGAAGTAAGGGAGCCTCTAACGTCTCTCGGCGTCCCCCGCAAAGTCCTGGACACTCCGTCCAGAATTCCCCAACTCCAGCTGACCCAGGTCCTCAGGTCCAGCCGGAACAGTTCAATGCCCTGGTACAGCAAGTCCAGGCCCTGGCCGCCGTCGTTCAGGGCCTACGGCGCGTGGAAGCTTCACCGGCGCTTCCCCCGCAGGCCCAGGCCCCGCCGGAGTGTCTCCCCAACGGCCCGGTTCTCCCCAGTCAAAATCTGCATGGCTCCTCCAGAGCCAACAACGGAGAACGGGCTGCTCCCCGTAGGGAGTTACCGGGAGAAGGTTTCGATCGGAGACCCCAACTTTCCGAGGCGGAGTCAACCCCGGACCGCCAAGGGCCGGCGCAAACCACAACGACAATCCCACGGGTGGGGGAGCTCGACCGAAAAGTTGAGCATCTGGAGCGCCAGATTGCGGCACTCCACGGCAAGAAGGCAAGACAGGAAGGGGACTTTGAGTTCACTGCCAAGTCCCCCTTCTCCCGCCAGATCGAGGACGAGCCGGTTCCCGCGAGATTCAAAATGCCTCAGGTGGAGCCCTACAGCGGAATCACCGACCCCCTCGACCACTTGGAGAGTTATCGGGCCCTCATGGCCCTACAAGGGTCCTCGGAGGCCATACTCTGCAAAGCCTTTCCAGCGACCCTCCGAGGGACCGCTCGGCTTTGGTTTTCTGGATTGAAGCCGAACACGGTGTCCTCCTTTGAGCAGCTCGGCAGGCAGTTCGCCACCAACTTTGCTGCCAGCCGGCGCCAGCGACGGACATCAGACTCCCTCCTGGATATCAGGCAGAAGGAGGGGGAGTCCCTCAAAGAGTACCTGGACCGCTTTACCGCCGCCACATGGGAGGTCCGCGAGCTAGACCAGTCGATAGCCATGTCGGCTCTGAAAACTGGGGTTCGCTCCTACCGATTCCTCTTCTCCATCGAGAAGAGCTTCCCGGCCGACTTCACCGAAATGCTGGCCCGAGCCCGGAAGTATGCCAAGGCCGAGGAGGCAGTCGCCTCCAGGCGGGGAGCAATCGAGCCCGCCTCTAAGAAGCAGAAGAAGCGCCGCGAGGAGCGCGGCCGACAAAGGAGCCGGTCTCCCCGCAGAGAGAAAAATCTCCCCAGACTGAGGAGTCTGCCCCGTCAGCAGGGGCGACCTCAGCAGAGGACACCTCCTCGTCCGAGGTCTCCACCACGGCCCCGGATGTACCAGGCGAGGTACGAGAACTATACACCCGTCAATGCTCCCCGGGCCGAGATCCTGATGGAAATTGAGGGTCGGGACTTCTTCCGACCCCCGCCTCCTATGCGAGACACGGGATTTCCCCGAAATACCAGGAAGTATTGCCGCTTCCACCGAGACCGTGGGCACGACACGGAGGACTGCTTCCAACTCCGGGACGAGATAGAAGCGCTCATCCGACGGGGAGTACTCAACCGGTTCGTGAGGAATCGACCTGAGGAAAGAAGGCCGGCGGAGAATGTCGCACCAACCGAAAATCCAGGCGACAACAGGCCCATCGCCGGCACCATCAACATGATCGGGCGGGCCTCGGCAGGAACGGCCGCCCAGGGAACACCCCCGAAGCGCCCACGTACTGATGAAGTCATCTCGTTCTCGGACGAGGACTTAGAAGGGGTCGAGACCCCTCACGATGACGCTGTGGTCATATCAATGATTGTAAATAGGTTTGATGTAAAGCGTGTCCTAGTTGACAATGGAAGTTCAGCCAACATTTTGTACTACCATGCCTACCAAAAAATGGGGTTGACAGAAGGACATCTCCGGAGAATCAATGCCCCGCTAGTCGGGTTTACCGGAGATGCGGTCTCGGTTGAAGGTGAGGCTAGCTTCCTTGTCACAGTTGGCCTCGCCCCCCGGGAGAGCACTGTGAGGATGGACTTCTTGGTGGTCCGTCTGCCCTCGGTCTACAACGCCATCCTTGGGCGCCCAGGGTTAAACACCCTTCGAGCCGTGGTTTCAACTCGCCATTTACTCATGCGGTTCCCCACTGGCCAAGGAGTAGGCGAGGTCCGCGGAGACCAACTGGTCGCCAAGCAATGCTACATGGCGGCCCACATAGTGAAACAACCAGCTGAGGCGCCAGACCGCCCGACGCGCCCTTCACTCCCCATAGAAACCCTCGATGCGAGGGACACCCCCTGGAAGAAGCAAGTAGAGCCCGGTGAGCTCCTTATTCAAATCCCACTACGAGAAAATTTTTCCGAGCTAACCGTGCAGGTCGGCTCCGGCCTCGGCGCCCATGAGAGGGATCGCCTCGTCAGCTTCCTGCGGGATAATGCCGACGTCTTCGCCTGGTCGCCCGCGGACGTGCCAGGAATTGACCCTGAGGTCATGGTCCACCGACTTCAGGTGAAACCAACCAGCAGGCCTGTAAAGCAGAAGAAAAGAGGCTCCGCCCCCGAGCGACAACGAGCTGCGGCCGAGGAGGTGGACAAACTCCTCGGAGCCGGCTTCATCCGGGAGGTCTCCTACCCGGACTGGCTCGCCAACATAGTCCTCGTAAAGAAGGCCAACGAAAAATGGCGTATGTGTGTGGACTACACCGACCTGAACAAGGCCTGCCCAAAAGACAGTTTCCCCCTCCCGAGCATCGACCAGCTCGTCGACTCCACCTCGGGACACCAACTGCTAACTTTTATGGACGCCTTTTCAGGATACAATCAAATCCGAATGGCGCCAGAAGACGAGGAGAAGACGGCCTTCATCACCGACAAGGGCACCTACTGCTATAAGGTGATGCCCTTTGGCCTGAAAAACGCTGGGGCCACCTATCAGAGGCTGGTCAGCCAGATTTTTAAAGACCAGATCGGCCGGAACATGGAAGTCTACGTGGACGACATGTTGGTGAAGAGCCGAGCGGCGGAACACCACATAGCCGATCTCGACGAGACGTTCGCCAAGCTCAGAAAATATCAAATGAAACTCAATCCGGCGAAGTGCGCGTTTGGGGTCACCTCGGGCAAGTTCCTGGGTTTTATAGTGACCCAGCGCGGAATTGAGGCCAACCCGGAGAAAATCCGGGCACTGCAAGAGATGTCGCCTCCAAAGACAGTTAAGGAGGTGCAGCGGCTCGCGGGGCGGGTAGCCGCCCTGGGAAGGTTCGTCTCTCGGTCGGCCGAGCGTTGCCTCCCCTTCTTCAAGAGCCTCAAACGGCCGAAAGACTTCCGGTGGACAGAAGAATGCCAGCAGGCCTTTGAAGAGCTTCGGAGCCTTCTGGCTTCTCCCCCGCTGCTCACCAAGCCCCGGAAAGGCGAGGTCCTTTACTTATATCTGGCCGTCTCCCCAGCCGCAGTGAGCTCAGTTCTCGTCCGGGAAGAGGACAAGCTCCAAAAGCCGGTCTATTACACCAGCCGGGTTCTCAGGGATGCCGAGACCCGATATTCTAAACTTGAGAAGACCATCTTCGCTCTCATCATCTCGGCTCGGAGACTCAGGCCTTACTTCCAAGCCCACACGATAGCTATATTGACCGACCAGCCCATGAAGCAAATATTGCAGAGGTCGGATCGTGCGGGGAGGGTCGCCAAATGGGCGGTCGAGCTCGGAGAATTCGACCTCGAATATCGGCCCAGGCCGGCTATCAAAGCTCAGATACTCGCCGACTTCATCGTGGAGTGCACCCTTCCGGACGACCACGAGCTGCCATCTGGACCCACGGAGGAGGCCCCGAGGCAGCCATGGGTCCTGCACTCGGACGGGTCTTCGACCTCGGGGGGTAGCGGGGCCGGACTTATCCTCACTAGTCCAGACGGAGTGGTGGCTGAGCAAGCCCTGCGCCTCGAGTTCCCGGCCTCGAACAATGAGGCCGAGTATGAGGCCCTCATCGCCGAGCTCAAACTGGCGAAAGAACTAAACATGGGAGACCTGACGGCATTCAGCGACTCCCAGCTGGTGGTGAACCAGGTCCAAGGAGATTTTGAAGCTAAAGAGCCATCCATGCAAAAGTATCTCCAAAAGGTGCGGGAACTCATATCTGCCCTGAATTCTTTCAACATCCAGTACATTCCCAGAACGGAAAACCTCAGGGCAGACCAGCTATCCAAGCTGGCAACCTCCCGCATGAGCGAGCTTCCTAAGGGAACCGCGCTCGAGTATCTTCAGACCCCCAGCACGGAGGAACCCGAGCCTACCATGTGCATCGGCTCCGAGCCAAGCTGGATCGACGGGCTCGTCTGCTACTTTCAGGACGGAACCCTACCTCATGACGAGATGGAGGCTTGCCGAATCAAGCGCCAGGCCCCCCGGTATGTCCTATACGAGAACAGGCTCTATCGACGATCATTTACTTCCCCCCTTCTCAGATGCCTCCGCCCCTCCGAGGCGGACTATGCTCTCCGAGAGGTCCATGAAGGGATCTGCGGAAATCACCTGGGGGGCCGGGCCTTGGCCCATAAGATCCTGTGGCAGGGATATTACTGGCCCACACTCCGAAAAGACGCAACAGATTTCGTCCGCAAGTGCGATCGGTGCCAGCGAAACGCCAATATCCAGCGCCGACCTTCAGCTCTGCTGACCTCCATCATCGCCCCCTGGCCGTTTGCCCAATGGGGGATCGACATCCTGGGGCCCTTTCCCCTCGCCACCGGACAGAGAAAGTTCCTGGTCGTCTCCATCGACTATTTCACCAAATGGGTCGAGGCCGAACCTGTCGCCCGGATCACCGAGCAAAAGATGCGGGATTTCGTGTGGAAGTCTATAATCTGCCGATTCGGACTACCCCGTATCCTTATATTTGATAATGGTCGACAATTTGACAATATTCATTTCAGGGAGTTTTGCTCTGAACTCGGCATTGATCATCGCTTCACCTCGGTTGCCCATCCCCAGACAAACGGGGAAACCGAGGTAACTAACCGAACTATTTTGCAGGGACGTAAAGCTAGGCTTGATCGGTCCAAAGGACAGTGGGTCGAGGACTTGTACAATGTCCTTTGGGCGTACCGGACCACGTTCCGACTACCCACGGGAGAGACCCCCTTCAACCTAGCATACGGCACTGAGGCCGTCATCCCGTTGGAGATCGGCCTGCCTTCTCCCAGAGTGGAGCATTACGACCCCGACACCAACTCTTCCCAGCTAAGGAGCAACTTGGACCTTGTCGAAGAAACGAGAGAGGTCGCCCGGGTTCGCATGGCGAGATACCAACAGCGAACGGCCCAATACTACAACTCCAGAGTCAAGCCCAAGCTCTTCAAAGTAGGGGACCTCGTCCTCAGGAGAGCCGAGGCTTCTCAACCGACCGAGCAAGGAAAGCTCGCCCCAAATTGGGAAGGGCCGTATCAAATCGCCCGGGTACAACGACCAGGGGCATACAAATTGAAGTCCCTGGAGGGGACTCTGATCCCACGAAGCTGGAACTCCGAGAATCTACGGATGTATTACCAATGAAACCCTAAGGGGTTCAAAACAATCAGGACAATGGACTCAGCTCCTTTTTCTGCAAATATTTCTCTCACCTTGATAACTGTAATCCTCTTTTAATATTGGGTCGTCTGTGATCCTCAGATTCCCCGGCCAAAATCGGGATGCCTCGAGGCTCGACCGTAGAGTCCCAAACTCCCTCGACCTCGGGAAGAATCGCAAGACGATGAAACGTGGAATGGAGCAGGATTCCTCGACTAAGGCCGAGATGCCCCGAGTGTCGACAGTGCGTGCCCAGACCCCTCGACACTTCGGGAAGACGGGGTAGTACCTTCGCGGCCCCCCGTGGCGCTCATCACCAACAACGGGGTAGTACCTTCGCGGCCCCCCGTAGCGCCTCCTCGACAGTGCCTTCGCAGGTCGACAGTGCGTACCCAGACCCCTCGACCTGACGAACGATTCCTCGACCAAGGTCGGGATGCCCCGAGGGTCGACCGTAGAGAACCAGACTCCCTCGACCTCGGGAAGGCGCCGTGAGGGGTGGAAAGGGTGGCTCCACCTGGGGCGCCACGAAGTGGACCCCCAGGAGCGGTCGACGATCCCCGATCCCCGAAGCGAGCGATCCCTCGACTAAGGTCGAGATGCCCCGAGTGTCGACAGTGCGTACCCAGACCCCTCGACACTTCGGGAAGACGGGGTAGTACCTTCGCGGCCCCCCGTGGCGCTCATCACCAACAACGGGGTAGTACCTTCGCGGCCCCCCGTAGCGCCTCCTCGACTAAGGTCGGGATGCCCCGAGGGTCGACCGTAGAGAACCAGACTCCCTCGACCTCGGAAAGCGTCGCAGGTCGACAGTGCGTACCCAGACCCCTCGACCCGACGAACGATTCCTCGACCAAGGTCGGGATGCCCCGAGGGTCGACCGTAGAGAACCAGACTCCCTCGACCTCGGGAAGGCGCCGTGAGGGGTGGAAAGGGTGGCTCCACCTGGGGCGCCACGAAGTGGACCCCCAGGAGCGGTCGACGATCCCCGATCCCCGAAGCAAGCGATCCCTCGACTAAGGTCGAGATGCCCCGAGTGTCGACAGTGCGTACCCAGACCCCTCGACACTTCGGGAAGACGGGGTAGTACCTTCGCGGCCCCCCGTGGCGCTCTTCACCAACAACGGGGTAGTACCTTCGCGGCCCCCCGTAGCGCCCCCTCGACTAAGGTCGGGATGCCCCGAGGGTCGACCGTAGAGAATCAGACTTCCTCGACTTCGGGAGGTACCACAGGTCAGCAAAGCGTCCGCAGACCCGCCGACCCGACACAAGACCCCTCGACCAAAGTTGAGGTGCCCCGAGGTCCGACCACAGGGTCTCAAACTCCCTCGACCTCGCAAAGAGCTACAAATCAATAAAGTCTCCCCAAGCCCTCTCAACCTCGGCGGGTGCTGTCGGGTCCGTGAGAAGCCCGAGCCCCCTTAAAGTCAAAAATGACTCCGCAGGTCGACGAGGAAGGGAAGCAGCCTACTCCACCATGCGAAGCATAACTCTGAGAATGAAAGAGGTACATTCAACTGGACGCCCTCCTTGTCAAATTTTATTTACATATTGCTGAGCGGAATCTTAATGTTGGAGCCTTATCTCGCCCCAAAGTCGGGCCTCTCTAACGGGTCGGCTTAGGATCGACCTCCTAATTACATTATGCATGCACCGTTCGTCAAGTCTCCGAAACTGGTACAGAGGATTTCATAAATTAGTGCCCAACTCGGCTCTTCGACGTAAACTCCTACGTCCGGCTGAAAAAGTGGTCCCGGCCACGAATGTGCCAGCCAAACACGGGTACCAAGGCAATCTCTGGAAACCCCAGCCTTGCTCACCGAAGCCTCGGCAGAGTCCGAGAACAATAACTACGAAAACCTTCGGTAATAACCTGCCTATTGGCCCGCGCTCCCTCTGCGGGGTTTGGAGTTAAGTTCGGAGACCCGACTAAACTCCCCGATTAGCGGCACGCACAGACCTAGTCCGATCTTAGTTAAAGGGCTAAGGCCCGACCTCGACGCCTTGGGACTTCCCTAAAGGCTAAACGCAATGACCTCCACGACTCCCAAATCCGAGCTATAGGACTTAGAGAAATTTTCTAAAAAACTCAAGACTCGGAGCTCCTCTTCGTCGGGATGACTGGAACCCGAGAAGGCTAAGACGTAGCCCGGAAAGAAGGGCAACTTCGTTAAGCAGCCCGGAAATTAAAATGCAAAGCTAGGCCATCGAGGCGGTTCGCTAAGGCCCTGGCCTCGGTCACGACAACAGAGGGAAAGATGAACACGGAATGGCAAAAATACTTTTTCATTAACAAAGGGCCGGAAGGCCAATTACAAAATTGGAAGTCGGCCGCTCAAGGGCCGACCCCGGATACAATGAAAAAGAAAAGAAAATATGCTAAGTCCTAAGCGGCGGGAGCCACATCCGGGGGGTCGTCCGGCACATTGATGACCTCAAGACCTTCCTCCGGAACAGGCTCGGGGTCGGGAGCAGGAGCTTCGGGCACCATCTCCGGGACAGCGTCCGTCTCGGCCGCCAGAGCTACCTCCATGACACCGTCCGCCTCGGCTACCCCCGTCGAAGGCTCGGCGGGGTCTTGCTCATATATTCCCGCCTCGGATGTCAGGATGGTGGGAAGGGCTCGCACGTCGGACCCCCAGCCCCGGTCCTCCCTCGGACGGACCGTCGAGAAGTCGTACTGAGGGCAGTACAGGCGCACCTGCTCTCGGAAGTTCTCGAAGCCTCGAAGGAAACCATCGACCGTCTCCTCCTCCAACATGTCGCGGAACTCTTGCGACTCTTTGAAGAGCTCCACGGCGTGCTCGGCTCGTTCGAGAGCCCTCCTCTCCCGGGCCTCAAGTTGCTCGAGTCGGAGGCGAAGGGCCCTCTCCTCATACTCGAGGGCCGCGACCCTGGCCTGGACCTCCCCCAAGCGCGCCTCCGTGCCGCGCATGGTTGCCTTGGTCATGGCGTGAGCCGCCTTCTCCTCCTCAAGCGCCCCCACCACGGCAAGGCGCTCGGCCTCGGTGGCCGCCCACCGAGCCTCGGCCGCGGCCGACACCGCTTCTAGCTCGGCGATTCTTTTCTTGGCCGGCTCCAGCTGCTGGCCGAGCTGCCGAACTTCTTCCCGATACCCGTGGGCGAGGAACGCCATGGTGTCGAGCTCGAGAATATGCTGAAAAAAAAAAAAAAAAGAAGCGAGGGTATTGTGAGTTGAAAGGCACGTATGCACGCTAATAACTCCGGAAAATTAAGAAGGGAACTTACCTGGGCGGTGCTGCAGTAGGCACTGCCGGCGACCTCCTCCAGCGAAATCCCCCGGAACACGGCCCGGTCCGCTGGAAGCACTGCACGCCGCAACATGGAGCGTGCGACCTCGGCGTCCTGAAAGGCCGAGCTCCCCTCGGGAATGGAAGAGTCCGGCTCAACCGACTCTTCTCGGAAAGCTCGGGAAGAGCTCGACACGATCGAACCCGAGGTCCCGGAGCCGCTCGCCTCGGGGCCTCGGGCAGGCCCGGGTCCTGGCTGCTGCGGCCGGGCCGCGGACGATTCCCCCCGCCGGGCAAGGGGGGCAGGGCAAGGAGGGGCCGATGGGCCCGCACCACTGACCACCCGCTCCCGCCTCGGGTCGGCCGCAGGGGCCCCCGCCTCGGGGCCACTCGTCCCGGCCGACGAGGAAGCGCCGTCTGTCCTCGCCCTCCTCCGAGGCTGGGGATTAGCCCCCCCGGCCTCGGCCTCCCGCCTCCTCAGGCGGGAAAAAAGCGACGTGTTACTGGTCGGCATACGGGGAATATCTGAAATCAAAAATTTTGTTAAGTGTCAGGCCAGTGGCAGTAAAAGCGAAAGACAAAGAATGAAAATAACGTAGCCGCCCTTACCCTCGGGGCGCGCCGAGCTCAGACCCACGCTCGCCAGGGCGTCCTCCCGCAGGAGCTCGGTCAGGTCGTTGCCCCTCCCGAGGGCTCGCACAGAGTCTAGGTTCCTCAGCTCCCTCCCCGTGGGCTCGGAGAGTCTGTTGAGGGCCTTCAGCCGTGGGTGTCCCCACCTCGGCTCAAACCCCCAAGGCGCCGCGGACGCCAGGAAGAAAAACTTCAACTTCCACTCATGGATCGAGGAAGGGGCGCCCCGGAAGAGTGACATATCGCCTCGAAAGGCGAAATATAGCCACCCTGCGTCCGCCGGGTTCTTCTTTAACAAGAAAACACCGGCGGAAAAGGCCTACCGTGATCGGGATCCCGTGCCCGAGGCACAGGGACAAAAACCCGATTATGGTCCTCCATGAGTTCGGAGCCAACTGCGCCGGGACGAGCTGGTACTCGGCCAGCAAGCTGCTCACGAACCCATGGGTGGGAAAACGCAGGCCCGCCCAGAGTGTCTCGCGGTAAACCGCGATCCGACCTGGGGGCGGCTGCGTCACCCTGTCCCCCGGCCCTGCGGTTTCAAGACGAAACCCGGGCTGGAAGAAGAAACGGGAGCGGATTGTCTCCAGTTCCTCCTCTGACATATTCGACCCAACTTCTTCGGGACTGAGGCCCATTCTCACAGAAGAATGGAGTAAAAATTAAGAGCAGAAAATGGAAGTTGGCGAGGAGAAGAAAAGAGGAAACTCTAGTGAAAACAGGAAGAAAACCTACTGGACATTGCCGGAAATTGCTCCGGGCACCGCCGGCAAAATTCGGTTGAGGAAGAAAACAAGGGGAAAAAGACGACGAAAATGAGGGGAAGCCAAACAAGACCTTTAGGGCAGACTCGTGGGGTTTATATAGACCCCCCTGACGGCCCAGATCGATGGGGTCGGTTCCCATCCCCCGATCGGGCTGCGCCACGTGGCGACCTCTGAGGCCGAGGCACTGCATCCACTCCGGATCAATAAATCGAATACGAAATCAAAGTATTGTCCCATCGGATCTCGGGACCTCATTATGGGTCCACAGAATCCCATCGCCTCGAAGAATGAGCGGACGGCACCCCCACTCCCCTCGTTTAATAAAATCTGGGACACGTGGAGCCCCGGTGTGGCCTCCACTCCCCCGAAATTATGATCCGGTAACGCGAAATCGGAAGCGTCCGACCCCTGGTCATGCCGCGTGTCCGTTTTGAAACCCGAAATGGCACGCTCATTGATGAGCGGGAACTCTCGATTGTGGGGCCGAGGCGCCGCCTCGTTGAACCCGAGGACCCTCATCCTGGGTCCGCCTCGCAAAGCAACCTTGGTAATCCAAGAGACACCGCCCCCGCTATAGTCGCCTCGAAAGACGTAGGGATATGGACCCCATCATTAATTCGCCGAACAAAGTAACCTCGAAACGCCCAAGGGCGCAGGTCCTACCATGAAAATTCCAAGAAACATGAGGGTGCGGACGAAGTTCGCCCCCCAACTTTAACGATGGACTTTACTTCCTACGTCCGAGCCCACTAGCCGCTCGAACTCGGAAGTCGGGGGTAGTGTTGGGGGAATAAGGTTTTTCCCCCAAATGACACGAATGCCCCTAAGAAGCCGCACGATCGTCGACCCTGGAAGGCCGAAGTCGGCATCCGAACTCGGAACCTCCGACCTAAGAGAAACCCCAATGTCCGAGGCCTACTTTTGTCAGCCACCTACTACGGCCGTACGTCTCCGAGGTCCGGCCAGAGACCGTACTATGACGCCCCTCCGGCATTTATTGCGCATGACCGCTGTGATCCTCCGGCACACTCCACAATAAATGCGGATCTCCGGCTTACTCCACAATAAATGCGGATCTCCGGCTTACTCCACAATAAATGTGGATCTCCGGCTCACTCAACAATTAATGCACGTGACTCCTGTCATCTACGGACTCCCAGCTCTCCACGGCAAATAAGCCCAGCAGAGTCTAGTCGACTGTGATAAGTCTCTGATCTCGGCCATACCTCCGACACTGATGCAATAAATTCGCCTGGTAGCGTGCTAGTTCGGGTTGTACGACGCCCTCATCGCCGACATCAGTGCAATGATTCGCCTGACCAAGCGCCGACCTGAACGACATGCCGAGCCGTACTACGGCTTCGCCCCGTTACATCGCAGGTAAACCGACCCCCGGTCTATAAAAGGGGGTTGGAAAATCGATACTCTGGACAAGCACTGTTTACCTCTACTCTACACGATTTGCCCCCTCCCTGACTTGAGCGTCGGAGGGCCGGCGCCGGAAGACCCGGCCACCGGTTCGTGTGCAGGCACCCAGACGGAGGACGCCGCCCACTATCGGATCGTCGCCCAGCCACGGGAACCAGCCGCTCCTTCTCTCCGATCGCCCCAGACGGAGGACGCCGCCCGTCGACGGACGCCTCGCCGTGAGTAACCACCTTCCGCTCCCTCTCCTCGACCGAAGATTGCCCCCGGGTCCAATTTCCAGCAACAAGTTGGTCTTAGGGTTGTCCATAAAATCCATGTAACTTGATTTTAATAATATGGTCTTAGGCATAGATTGTACGTACAGTTAATAGGCATAGCTTGAAAAGCATATAAATTAAGAACAAGAGATGGAGTAAGGTTAGAGCTTGGACGTAACCATTCTCACCACTTGTCCTATTATGTTAGAGCCAAATCTATGATATTAGTCTTTGTATTTTATTTTATTTTATTTACTTTTTCCTTTTTCATATTTTAAGGGATTTCACTGACATCCAAATTTTGTCTTCATTTCATATAAAAAATGATACAAGTTCGTTCTCTACCAAATTTAGTACGAGGACATCCAACAACAACTAATGCTCTTTATATACATACATACATACATACATATATATATATATATATATATATATATAATTATTTAATAGATTGGATGAATTATACTGTTTTAATATGAATACAACAAAAAAAAGAAAAAAAAAAATCAAAAAAAAAAAAGAGATGGCGTAAAAGAAGAGGGGTAGTCTGGTCCACCAGAGAATCGGGCACATCTTGCTTTGTTAAAGGAATAAAATGTAGGAAAGAGACATAAAGGAGCAACTTGCGCCTCTTGGAATAGGCTATGGTAAGATCCTCTTGGCCTTAGCTCTAATGCTACTCTCTCTTTTCCTAAGGTTCTTTTTTTTTTTAAAGGGAGTCTCTTTTGTGATGTGAATCCTTCCATTACAAAGTAGCCTTATGATTCAAAGATGATTCTATTGAATTCTTAACTTGGTGGGAACCCTCCGTTGATTGATGCCATATTTTTGACAGCCGCATGCACAATATTCTCCATGGAGCATATGTTACATGAAAATGATTGTCTTGGTTTTCCAGGATTTATGCTCCCTCTCTCTGTGTGTGTGAGAGATTGTATGTATATGTTTTTTCTTTAAAGAGATTATCTTCTGTAATTGGATTCTTACCAATTAGAAAGTGTTTTGTGATTTTAAAAGCATTCTACTCAATTGTCAACTCGATATCAATGCTTTATTAATTGATACTAAATATTTGACATTCACATGCATAATATTCTTCATAGAGCTTATGTTAGAACAAACTCTAGCATGATCTTGTTGGTTTTTGGAGTCCCTATTCTTTTTCCCTCTTTGATTTTTGCCTTTTTATTAAAAAATGCAGGTGACTTCTACAATTGGAAACTTGCAAGTCAGAAGCAGTCTCATTATTCAAAAATTATTATACTCAATTATTAGATATATGTCAACTCTCATTTAGACTAATGATAGATATCTGGCATCCATGTGTTTAGTATTCTCCACATGTTTATTATTCCCCAAACCATCTGCAATGTCTTCTTCATAGTATTTATGTTTATATAGTTTTCTTCAATATTAAGCATAATGTTTGCAGAATTTTGTTTCAAATTGGTTCTTTTACTTATTATTTCTGATGTGAAATTGGATGCACTTCCCTTAGCAATCTTGTGCTCATCATTTTCTAGACCCCTTTCAAATTAGGATCCTGGGGGTTGCTCAAGCTGCCTGACAGCCAACATGATAAAGTTTCATTTCTTCAATAGTTACTTGGCAATTCGTTATCGTAACAAGTGAATACTAACTAAAACTTGGCTTAGATATATTTGCCAAATATCAACTATTTTGTAGAGAAAAATACTGGTTATATCAGAAAATACGTTGCATACATTGTTTTGAATAATTTTATACATCTAAAGAATAAATCAAGGTATATGTTTTTGCAGTTGACTAGTAGCTTCTTTATGATGTTGCAAATCTTTGCCTAAAGATTTTGGATTTGAAGAACTAGATGATGATTAAGCAGAAGGTTGAGAGATTCAATAATTTTCTAGTAATACTCTCATAGACATGCATGTTAGTCTGTCCTTAAGGGAAATTAATACGCAAGGTCCTTAAGGGATCTCTAACAGCTGGGTGCAGGTCTCTTGTTGAAATCTCTGTATCACATTTATGTTAACATCTAACTCATAATAGTGGCCTAACTTGCTGCCAATAAAAACCTTCCTGGTTACCCTCAGAATTCTAAGGAACAACTTAATTTCATGTTAGAATTAATTAAAACAATAAAATAGGTTGCTGATGTATTGTGTTATTGTGGTGGACATTCTGTCAGAAGGCAGGTTTCATATGCAAATTATTGTTGCATCTAGTTTCATTTACCCAAGCTTTTCTTCTTATGTTAGCTTATGCTAAGAAAATAGAGGACCTGTAACTATATATGCTGTGTGGTTGTTTATATGCATCAACTTTGAACTATTTGTAGTTTGACTACTGTTCTTTTAGATACTTGCATAACATGCCTAAGATGCATGGCTTCCAATAACTATTGCTTGCTTTAAGATCTATGCTGTTAGATCACTTTACATTCTGGGATGTACATTAAACTTCAATATTTTCTCCCCATTAGATTGTCTTCCACAAATGTGAATGATACTGAAAATGAGAATGATGTGATTGGAGTGGGGAGCAACATTGTTCAATGATAATGAGGAAATGTTTATTTTACTGTTGGAAGAAGAAGACATCAAAGGACATAGGCTTGCAACCACTTTCTCAATGCCTGCATGGCATTGCATCTGCGAAAGGCCGATTTCATAAATTAAACTGAACTACATTGATTCACAATAAAGAAACAAAGTTCCGATTAGTCCTGTCTTTGATCTGGCTCTGTAGGGGGTGTAAGAGTGGAGAGATTTCTTACAAGGAGAGTAGAAAACAAATGGTCTTTGTATTTGAAATCAGTCCTTCCTACCTTCCTATGTTTGGCCTTGCTTAATCTCTTCATGTGTCTTCTTAATTACTTCTGGAATCAACAAGGATTCCGGTCACACGACCAGCTTGTTGTCCAGTTGAACTTGTCCATCTCCGCTTGCCTTCTCTTCGAGTTCGGTCATTCAAGAGAGAAGAAATTTTCATTCTTTCTTAGGTTTTGGTGGGATTTCTTCTTGCTGATGTCATTTCTAGCCATGCTGTAGACTTTCTATATTTCAAAAATCATCTAACACTTTAGCCTTATTTGCGGGTGCTCTGGATCAATTTCTTGCTCTTTGATTATTAGTTATGCCAGGTTCTTTGGAAAGAGGAGGGCCAAAAATAATCCTCTTCTTTGGAAGCCTCTATTGAGTGCTGGTAGTGTTAATGGGTCACACAATACCACTTTCATTTATCCAGAGCTGAATCTTGTTTTCATCTCCAGAATCTATTAGCCTGCCTATTGCTGTTCATTGATGAATTATATCTTGACAAAAAACTGGACAATTAGCTTCAACTGTGGTATCTGATTTTTATTAATCTATGATATCCTTGTTTGGCAAGACAGAGTCAGCCATTTTCCATTTAGAAATCATAAAAGATGGACAAATAGTACCCCATGAATTAGCAGGTACCTTTGTTATTAGATCAAGGTTTTCATATTTGACGAAGTTAGTTTTTAATTCTCATTGGACACCCCACCAATATTCACTTGGTTATATCTCTGTAGTGTGAAGGGCCCGAATTCGTAAATATAAACAAAATAAAGTTGGACAAACACCAAAATTTATATGGAAAACCATCTTTTTGTGGAGGAAACAACAGTTAGAGGATCAACTTACAGACTTCACGGGCAAATTCAAAATTCAAATTCAAGCTTACCAATTCAAACCGCCAGCTCATCCACCTCAATCATTACGGATAAGGATCCCACAATTCTCTCAACTATAAAACTGGACAATATCCCTTGATTGTACTCTTGTTATTCTGTTTCTATTTTATTTTGGTCGTTGCTTTTTGCAGTTGTGTTTCTATATAACACACGACATTCACTTGTAAATTGGTTACTAAGTTTTTTATAAATAGAAAAGCCACCCATGCAATCTGTGTGGTGAGATTTCTCAACTCCATCGTTTTTAAAATTTTCTCTTGGTATCAGAGCAGCAAAATGTCTTCCGCATCTCTTACTGTAGGCAATTTTGTCACCTATGTCTCAAGTCTGAAAACTACTTCCTTTGGCGTGAGCAAGTCCTAGCCTTAGCTGAGAGTCAAGATCTTGTTGGCTATCTTCTTGGAGACACTACTCCACCCCCTGCTGTACTTCCAGCACCCGAAGGCTCAACTGAACCTGTTCCAAATCCCGATTTTCAACAATGGAGGACCGTCGATTGCCTTCTTCGTGGATGGATCATCGGGACACTAACAGAGGAGGTGCTTGGTCTTGTGATTGGCCTGGACACGTCTGCTCAAGTTTGGTCGGCTCTCAAAAAGGCCTACGCACAAGCATCTTAGGAGAGACAATTTCAACTCACCCAACAGCTCACTTATCTAAAGAAGGACTCGGAGATGTCACTCAATGACTATATCCGCAAGTTCAAAAGCATTTGTGACAGTCTGGCTGCTATTGGCCACAACGTGAGTGACAAAACTAAGGTTTTTTCTTTGCTCACAGGTCTTGGTGTGCGTTATGAGCCTTTCACTACTTCAATGCTCAAGCCACCCATGCCAACCTATGCTGAAGTTGTTCCACTTCTTCAAAGCTACAAGACCCGGATCAATTTATATTCACCAGAACCAACACCCTACACCGCCTTCGTTGGCCACATGAATGCTCCCAAGCAGCAGAACAAAAGTCACAAAAATTCGGGGCCATTCTCCTCACAAGGGCGAGGCTTTGCACCTGCCAATCAATCAGCGCCCAAGCCCAGTGGCCAAAACAATTTCGGCCCTCCATCCTCACGTAAGAATACTCGAGATATCATTTGCTAGATCTGTGATAAGCGTGGCCATGCAGCTATTCGCTGTTGGCACCGCTTCAACCACTCCATTCAACTGGATAATCTTCCACAGGCATTCTCGACACTTAAGTTTGATGCTAATGCTAGCAATGAAGAGTGGACTTCGGATATGGGGGCATCCGCTCACATGACCTCTCATTAAGGTAGTTTACAAAATATCAGTCCTTATAATGGTTCTGACCATGTTATTATTGGTAATGGTGATTTTTTAAGAATAACTCATGTTGGCGACGCTACTATTGACAATGGTTCTTCTCGGCTTGTTTTACATGATGTTCTTTTAGTTCCTGAGTTAGAAAGAAATTTGTTATCTATTGGACAACTTACCTCTGACTATCAAGTGAATTGTGAGTTTTTTTATTGTAATTTTGTGATAAAGGACCCGGTTACACAATAGGTGCTGATGAAGGAATAAAATCGGGTAATTTCTACACTGTTCGTGCTTCTCCCATGACGCTCTTCTCCACTAGATTTCGGGCTATATCTGAGGACACATGGCACCGACGTCTTGGACATCCTCAAGCTGTTGTAGTAGCACATCTCCGCCGGTCTGGTTTAATCAAAGTCACCACAACTAAAGCTACATCTCTATATGAGAGTTGCCAACTCAAAAAAATTTCTAAGCTTCCTTTTTTGTCTTCTTCTTCCAAGACTACCACTGCTTTTGCAAAAATACATTGATTTATGGGGACTTGCTCTTGTTATTTCTGTGAATTCTTTTAAGTACTATGCTGCTATTGTTGATGATTTTACAAAGTTTATTTGGTTGATTCTCTTGAAAAAAATATCAGACTTCTTTCATCAGTTCTTAACATTTGAGAAGTATGTAACTCGACAATTTGGTGGTCTATTAAAATAATTCAAATTGATAGTGGGGGTGAATTTGTTAATCATCTTTTTCAATCCCACTCGCAAGACACTGGGATTATTCACCAACTTTCCTGTCCATACACGCCTGAGCAGAATGGGATGATTGAAAGGCGTCATGGAGTCATACGCGAATTGGGAATAACCATGATGATTCATGCCAATGTTTCGAAATATTTTTGGGTTGAAGCATTTACCACGACTGTATTTTTAATCAACAGGCTTCCCTCCTCAGTTCTTCAATGGGACAATCCTTTCTTTCGGTTATATGGTCACTCCCCAGATTATGGTTCCTTACGTATATTTGGCTCACGTTGCTTTCCTTATTTGTGGGATAATAAGGAAAACAAATTTGATAATAAGTCATTATCTTGTGTTTTCATAGGCTACAGTGACAGGCACAAAGGGTACAGGTGCTACTATCCTCCTTCGAGATGTGTGTTCATCTCCAGGCATGTTGTGTTCGACGAGTCTATCCTCCCCTTTAAAGATTCGGACAGTTGCAAGCAAGGCTCACCAGAGCCTTTAGTCACATTTCAAGAGTGGACTGATTCATCACCTCCACGGATTTATCCCATCTGTTCCCTCACACCCTCAAAGCCACAAGTGGAACTACCAGTGACTGATGCTCCCTTGTTGGCTCCATTACTCATTTTTGACTTATATCTAGATTCTTCACAGCATACAATACCCTCATCACGTTCACCAGATGCAACGCCTCTGTCATGTCTAGGCTTACCCAATCATTATTCTTATAATACAAAAGAAATTCTGACCACTATACAAGAATCCGACGCTCAACTCGATTCTGTACAACCTGCAACAGCACCTTCCCATTCCATGGTGACTGGTGCACAAGCTGGAATCCGCAAGCCTAATCCCAAGTATGCTTTTACTCCACACTTATGATGCTATTCCCAAAGAGCCTCGAACTATTTGTTCTGCACTTTCTAATCCCGGTTGGAGGAAAGCAATGGAGGATGAACTTGCTGCCCTCTCTCAAAATGAAACATGGACTCTTGTGCCTCGACAACCCTCCATGAATGTTGCTGGTTCTCGATGGGTGTTTAAACCGAAATTAAAGGCCGACGGCATGCTTGATTGCCTCAAGGATCGGTTTGTTAGGAAGGGTTATCAACAGATTGATGGTATTGATTTCTCTGAGACCTACTCTCTAGTTGTGAATCCTGGGACTATACAGTTAGTTCTCTCCATTGTCGTTGTCAAAGGGTGGAGCATTCGTCAGTTAGATGTGAAGAACGCATTTCTTCCTAGCTTTCTCATTGAGCGAGTATATATGGAGCAGCCTCTTGGATTCGCCGATCCCAATTTTTCAGATCATGTTTGCTTATTAAACAAGGCGATTTATGGCCTCAAACAAGCCCCATGGGCTTGGTTTAACAGATTTAGTTCATTTCTCCTTCAAACTGGTTTCTTTTGCAGCTCCACCAACCCCAGTCTATTTATCAATCAATCGGAGAATGGTATCTTAGTCCTCTTGCTTTACGTAGATGACATCATACTTACCGGTTCTTGTGACTCACTCATACAGATGTTCATGGCTTCTTTGCATAGTGAATTTGCAATGAAAGACCTTGGACCCCTTCATTATTTCTGGGGTATTCAGGTGGCAATTGTGATCGGTGGGCTCCCTCTTCATCAAACAAAATATGCCATCGACTTGTTAGAACGTGTTGCCATGCATGAGTCGAAACCGATTCACACTCCCATGTGCCAGAAATTCAAGCCAGACCCAACCTCTTCACCTTATAAGGACCCTCAGCATTATCGGTCTTTAGTTGGGGCACTTCAGTACCTCACATTGACATGCCCAGATTTATCTTACAGTGTTAATCATATTTTCCAGTTCATGCAGGCACCAACTGAAACTCATTTTACCATGGTCCGGCGCATCTTACGGTATGTGAAGAGGACTATACATCTAGGCCTTCACATTCAATTTTCAAGTACTCTGGACTTATATTCTTTCTCAGATGCTGATTGAGCGGGATGTCCACTTACTCGTCGATCCACCATGGGGTACTGCACCTTCTTAGGGAGCAACATTATTTCATGGTGTGCAAAGAAGCAACCAACTATGTCTCATTCCAGCTCCGAAGCCGAGTACCGCGCGATGGCCCAAACTACTGTCGAGTTGACATGGTTAACTTTTTTACTTCATGATCTGCACATTCCCTTGTCTCATTCGCCGACCTTATTTTGTGACAATTTGAGCTCCTTATTCATGACAGTGAATCCGATTTTCCACGCCAGAAGTAAGCACATTGAGCTAGATTATCACGATGTTCGTGAAAGAGTGTCTCTTGGTTTGCTGGTAACTCACCGTGTCCCCACTCACTCCCAAATTGTTGATGTATTCACTAAAGCCCAAACACAAGCTGCTTTGGAATCATTATGTGACAAACTTTGCATGACCACCATGCACAGTTTGAGGGAGGATGTTGGAGGATCAACTTACGGACTTCACGGGCCAATTCAAAATTCAAATTCAAGCTTACCAATTCAAACCTCCAGCTCGTCCACCTCAATCATCACGGATAAGGATCCCACAATTCTCTCAACTACAAAACTGGACAATATCTCTTGATTGTATTCTTATTATTCTGTTTCTATTTTATTTTGGTTATTGCCTTTTGCAGCTGTGTTTTCATATAACACACGACATTCACTTATAAATTGGTTACTAAGTCTTTTATAAATAGAAAAGCCTCTCATGCAATCTGTGTGGTGAGATTTTTTAACTTCATCATTTTTTAAATTTTCTCTAAAAACCACAAGGCAACTCCAAATAAAATCAACTATGAATAAAGTAGTAATTACATAGGTTACCTCACTAAATGTCTCAATAGATGTTTTTCAAAATCACATGTCTGCTCCCCAAAGAAATCAACGATGTTGAAATCAGACAAGGATGAAGGTTAAACTTTTTCTAGTGCGATCGCTGAGAAGACAATGGCCAACGACAAGCCAGACTCATAGAAATCTAGACAAAAACACCACACTTAAGGTATATAGTCAAACCCTAGAACCATGAAGGAAAGAAGAAGAAGAATTCTGAAATAATATGTTCGTCCGATTCCTGTCTACCTAAAAATATGCTAGACAGATCGTTGTTAGAACCGACGAACAAAAGTTAAACTTAAATTTTACTCTTACCTTTCCTACTCGAAGAATAGTGGTTGTAAGAGGTCGATCCACAGGGAGGCGATTGGAGTTGCTTAAAAATTAGAACGTTCACTCGGATTCAAAATCGATTTTTGAATAACTAAAGAAAAACATTATATCGGGGATGTTTGAATGATTCTCTGGGCTACCAGAGAATGTTTTCTATTTGAAATTGACAAGAAGATAGGTATTTAAATTTGAAAAGCATTTATATATTAAAGAAAAGCTTTGGCATAAAATAGATGAAAACAGTGCTAGAAAAATTGCAGACTGGAATATAAATTGCATAAAATAAATTTATGGATTGCATAAAAGGATAAGTGCTTAAAAGAGTAAGAAAGCAAAAAAAAAAATAAAATAAAATATAAAGAACAAGGAACAAGTAACTCGATTAAACACTTAAACAAAAGAAAAAAAAACATTAAAATAGAATTTCTTTCTTTCTTCTTTTCGGAAAACAGGGCCTCCCCTGTTTTTTTTTTCTTTGTGGACCGAAGCAGGGAGGAGCCTTCTTCTTCCTTGGACCCGCCGACCACCAGCCTTGGACCCGCCGGCCACTCGCCTCCGAACTCCCCCCCCTCCTCCTGCCTTCTTCCCCTCTTCTTATAGACCTTGGAGACGCTGGGATTCCGGGAGAATCACGGCCGGCCGGATGGGATGCTTGGATCACGGAAGGCTGGGATTGGGTGATGCGGAGGATGAATAGATCGTCCGCGATGCTGGGGTTGAAATGGAGGGGCTGCGTGTCATCCGGGATGCTGGGGTTTCCTTCACGGACGCGGGATCGCTGCTCTTCCCTTCTCTGGGTGCCGGATTGGAAGCGGGATCGACGGGGAGGAGCCGATCGTGGAAGGGATCCGGTGCGGATCGGCTGGAACACGAGATGCTTGCTGGGAATCCGGAAGAATCACGGCCGGCCGGATGGGATGAGGAGGCGTTGATGAAGTGGAAGGAGGGATCTGCGGCTTGGATCCTGGCTGGAAGATGAATACGGACGGGATCTTGGGCTGCTTCACAGGCTGAGATCATGGCTTCGGAGTGGAGCTGAGATCACAGGGATGTTGATCACAGAAGAGGGCGCTGGGAGCGAGCAATCTTGGGATGCATCACCGGCTTCAAAGGAGGCGGAGTCGGACGCGGTTCTGTTTGGAAGGCTGATTTGGGAAGGAGCTGGGCTGTTGCGGAAGGAAGGAGGCGCATGGAGGGGCTTGAACCTTTGGCTTCACGGCTAAAGGGACTCTTTGAAACGGACGGCTGCGATGATGGCGTGATCCGTGGCTTGCTAGGAGGACTCATTGATGATGCGGACAGAGTGGATTTATTTGGGATGTTGATGATTGGCTGGGCGGATGGCCGAGAAGGAAATGATCGCGGGGCCTTGATGCGGGACTGACTTGGTAGGTGACCTGATGGATGATGCAGGATTTCATACTTGTATGGCAGCTGGGGAATTTGTTGAGCTCGGGCTGTCGGGCATTGGGCTCAAACCCAATGTTATTGGGTCTCTTGGATTACTTGCACTCAAACACAAATACAACGTTAATTAGTTAATTTTATTATTAATGATTAATTATAATACTAATTAAAATGGTCTGATAATTGTACTTTTGTGCTCTCATCACACCCCCCAACTAGCTTATTGCTAGTCTCTAGCAATTAACAAGCAAATGATAAAATGAGGGCACAAAAAGATGTAGTCTAACTTATGACTTTTTCCTTTTTTTTTTTAAAGAATTGAAGCTAAATACACAAACTAATATATATACCCATTTTCGTAGGGAGTCACGATTGCACTTAGCACGTGCAACAAGCCTTTAAACCCCTAGGTTACCCTAGTGGACGAGTGTTGTCTCGTGAGGGTTTGCAGTGAAGTTACCCACAAACTTCATTAGTTAGGAATTTCCAATTTTTAACTCGAAATTTGAACAAGTATTACTGTATGAACTTAGAATTGCAAAGACAATAAAGACTTATTGCTATCATATTTAAGCAGATTCTAACTCAAGTTCCATTACTCCCCATCTATCTGCTAACAAGTCAAGAATGTAGTGAGGTGCAAGATAGTATTATATAAATGAGTGGCTTTCACTTACTTCCAACATGATCACTCTAATTTTCAAGACTTATAGAGTTAAATGGTAATGAACACCCCATATTTATTGATTTATTTATTTATTATATATATATTTTTTTTATCAGACTGAATGCTAAGAAGAATGACTTGTGCAATATCTAGCCTTATTAAGCTTTCTAGCTAACCCATGTAGCGAGTGTTAGGCCAATGACTCCTGATCCAGATGGCTCAGGGCACTAGATGTAGAGACACCCTAACAGGCTTAATAACTCAAGTTAACTAGGCTTCAAGGCCAAATTAGTCACTCAGAGTTTAATTTCAATCATCCTCACCTTTTTACGCGAACACTCGCTGCTTGCCAGGCAAGAGGCCCGGTTACTCAGTGAGAAGACTTAAAATAAACTCATTATTATTTTTTTTCTTTTTTTTGCTTTTTTTTTTAATTAGGATGTTCATCACACATATAACTTTAAATTATCCCGAAGATTAAAAGTATTTATATTAGTCGTAAGTTTACATACTCTACTATTCATGTGCTTACGTGTAGGTGCTAACTCATCTTGTATCATGTTAGCAGAAGATAGGTGGGATGAAAACTTAAGCTAGAATTGCTATAATATTCCTTAACTCAAAACTATTGTCAAAGCAATTCCTAGTTTGTACAGCCAAAAAGATTAGAGTTTGAGTTAAAAATTTGAACTCCCTTTTTTTTATTTTTTTTAATTTTAATTTTAATTTTAATTATTTTTTTTGCATAAAAATCAAAAATATTCTCTCCCCCACACCTAAATCTAACATTGTCCTCAATGTGAAAGAAAATTTAAAACAGTAATAGGATAGAGGAGAAGTGACCTGATATGGGTGGGTAAAGTGACAATTGGGGCCAAAAACCCCCAAACCTGCATGTTAGTAAATTTTTTTTTATTATTATTAGTATTTTTTATTTATTATTATTATTATTATTATTGATTTTTTTTATAATATTTACATGTTGGGTTGCCTCCCAAGAGCGCTAAATTTTATGTCTTCAGCCGGACAAAATGTAAATCCTCCTTTTTTTTCAACCATTATCTAAGAATGGTTTTGGAAGAGTCCGATGAAGAACAGTCGGCTGATAACGATCTATGCTCATAAGGAAAACAGAACTAAGGGGCGCATGCTTGACCCCTTCCTCGGAATGGGCAAGGTAAGCTTCTAAAGGGTCCTTATTATAAGTTTGTAAGAAAGTCTCCTGAACCAGACTTTCAATCATGTCAACTTCATTGATTTCTTTGTCGTCTGGTGGTTGTTTACTTATGTTGAAGACATTAAGCTCGACTTTCATATTGCCAAAAGATAACTTCAGCATCCCATTTCGACAGTTGATCACAGCATTTGCTGTGGCTAAGAAAGGTCTACCTAAAATTATAGGTGTGTGACTGTCTGGATGTATTGCAGGTTCAGTCTCAAGGATAACGAAGTCCACAGGATAGTAAAACTCATTTACTTTCACTATCACATCCTCTACAATCCCCTTGGGGTACTTCACTGTCCTATCTGCTAAGGAAAGGGTAATATTTGTAGGCTTTAATTCCCCCAAATCTAATTTTTGGTACACATAGTAGGGAAGTAGATTTACACTGGCTCCTAAATCTAATAGAGCTATTTGGATGATCGTCTCTCCTATTTTTATTTTAATAGTTGGGCAACCAGGGTCTTTGAATTTTGGGGCAATCTGTTGTTGAATGAGAGATGAGGCTTGTGCAGCCATAACAGCTTGTCTAGGAATACTTGTTTTTCTTTTGACCGTGGTGAGGTCTTTCAAGAATTTTGTATAGGAGGGAATTTGTCTTATGGCATCGAGAAAAGGTTTATTTATTTGAACAGTTTTAAAGACTTCAATGATTTCATCAAAGTTAGATTGTTTCTTGGAGTCCTGAAGTCTACTGGGAAAGGAAACCTTGGGTTTGTATGTTTCTATGGGTTCTTCCCTTTTTTCCGGTTTGTCTTGTTCTTGACCCTTCTTCTGAATAGGGTTCTTATCGGATTCAGTTTTATTTTCTTTTTCATTTTCAGGAAGTTGGACTTTATTGTCCACTTGCTTGCCAGATCTTAAAGTGGTAATTGCCTGGACTTCATAGGTCGGATTTCCATTAGAATTGATTTGATACTGACCTATCTGACCTTAATTTTGTTGTCTACTAGGGTTAGGCACTGGTTGACTAGGTAGTTCACCTTTTTTCCTATCCCCTATAGAGTTAGCTATTTGGCTCAGACTAACCTCAAGTTTTGCAATTGCTTGCGCATGAAATTGGTTAGTCTGGGCTTGGGCTGTATTGGTCTGTTGTTGTTGCTTGATAAAATCTTGTTGTTGTTTCATCATATTAGCCATCATGGTTTCTAATTGTGAAGGTTGTTGTGGGATAGGGGCATTATAAGGCGGTACAGATGGAACCAAAGGTTGGTTCATTTGTGGTGGACCTATCCTGGGGAAGTTGTTCTGAAAACCTGGTGGACCACCTTGATGCTGAATAGGTTCGTTCTGCTTATATGAGAAATTTGGGTGGAACCTATTATCAGGGTGGTAAACTGGGCTGAACGAATTGGGAGTGGGCTTCTTAAAGGCACTATATGAATTTAGAGCATTTGCTTGCTCGGCCTTTATGGTGGGCAGATTAGGGCAGCACTCCACTAGATGCTCTGGACTGTTACACAAGACACACAAACTATATGACTCGTGATCCATTTTCATGACGGAATTTGACTCTTTATATGATCCTGAACTAGTGGACACAGTGAAAGCATCAAACTTTTTGCCTAAATTATTCATTCCAGTCACCAGATTGGACATGACATTTTTGAGATCTGGGTCTGCTTTCATTTCATAATTACCTGGTTTTCTAGACCCGAACTCATCTCTATTTACTTCCTCACCATAGCTACTCCAATTTTGGGCATTTTCAGCTAAGTCAACAAGAAATTCATAGGCTTGATCTGGGGTTTGGTTCATGAACCTACCCTTGTGCATGGACTCAATCATGTTTCTATGTGCCGGAGGTAGTCCTTTGTAAAAGAAATGTACTAGATCAGCCTTGTCAAGCCCATGGTGGGGGCACTTGACCAAAAGATCATGGAATCTTTCCCATAGTTGGGAAAATTCCTCCTCAGATTTTTCTCTAAAAGTTCTTATAGCATCCTTAATTTTTTCTGTTTTAATCATGGGGTAAAATTTTGCCATGAACTTCCTAGATAGTTGTTCCCATGATGTGATGGAATTTGAAGCAAGGGAATACAGCCATGCAGCAGCACGATCCTCTAAAGTCATTGGAAACAACCTTAATTTAATACCCTCTTCATCTAAGTTTTGATTTCTAAACATTTGACAGATTGTCAAAAATTTGTTTAGATGAATGTAGGGTTGTTCACTCTCGAACCCATGAAACTTGGGTAACATATTTATTGTTGCAGCCCGAATCTCGAATTGTGCTGCATTGTTAATCGGTAATACTATGCAGGTAGGGGGATTAGCAGATGCGGGTGCAAACAATTCATTCAGGGTTCTAATATGTTCACCCATTGTAGAGATCGACGGTTGGTTTACAGTTCGCAGGTTGTGATGAAAAGTTCTATCAATCTCAGGATCAAATGGAGTTAGCTTATCCCTTAATGACCTTCTACCATGCATACATTATCATAACTTAATTAGACTCGACTCCTAAAATGAACGAAATCCTAAGAGAAAAGAAGGGCTAGACACAGATGACCACAATCAACACCACACAACAATTTGACCCTATTAGTCTTAGAATTAAGTGAGGTTTAGTAGCTTTTTAAATCTAGTTGCATAGAGATTTATCAGGTTAAAAAGTTCCTGAAATTCTCTCTAGATTAGACAGCTCCTAATCTCCCTTTCAGATTAAGCTTGAGCTTACCAGTTAAGCGATCCAGTAACCAGTGACCAGGAAAGTCCCGGGGTGTGTGGTGGTGCCAGAAGGGATACACCGATACCACAATACCCGTAACAGTTCTCACTGTTGTAAAACTTTCCTAGACATCACCAATTACTAAATTCTCACTCGAGTGGCTTTCAGCCGCTTCTTTCCAAGAGCCTAATTGAGCTCGAAAACCCTAAGGCCAACGTCTAATTTGATTTTAATTTAATTTGGCTTAGGATAAGTATGCAAGGTGGTGATTTTTGGGCTAAGGACAGGTAATGACTTCCCGACCTTATCTTTTTAATGGGTTTTGCCCTTAATTACTTTATGCAAATGCTTAATACTAAATGCAGCAAATAATCAATATTTTTTAAAGTTTATGCAATATCATTAGGTTGTATTGATTAAATGAGCAATCAATAAATTTTTTTTTAATTTATTTTTTTATATTTTTTATATTTTTATTTTTATTTTATTTTTTTTAGCAATAACTTGAATGTATACTAAACACAATTCTTATGCGTCAGTCAATCTCCGAATGCCTGTTGAATAAGCTCTAGAGATTACTCCGTGAGGAGTCCCAATAGAGGTATGATAACCTCGGGGGATTGCACCCTGTCAATTACTAGCAAAAATAATATAGATTTTTTTTTAAAAAAAAAAATTTAATTTTTTTTAATATTTTTTTTTTAAATTTAAATTTAAATTTCAAATTTTGAATTTTAGAATTCAAATTTTGAATTTAAATTTTTGAATTTTGAAATATTTTTTATATTTTATTTTTTTTTGAATTTTTTTTTCGAATTTCAAATTTCAGAATTTAATAACTACGAAATTATTAACTGAAAATAATCGAAATAATAAAAATAAAAACTTACTACCGGAGTGCGTTCACTCCGGGCATCCAAAATTTGATTTGATCTTCGTGATCGTTCTTGCTTCTCGATTTGCCTCCCCGGCAACGGGGCCAAAATTCTGTTCGTCCGATTCCTGTCTACCTAAAAATATGCTAGACAGATCGTTGTTAGAACCGACGAACAAAAGTTAAACTTAAATTTTACTCTTACCTTTCCTACTCGAAGAATAGTGGTTGTAAGAGGTTGATCCACAGGGAGGCGATTGGAGTTGCTTAAAAATTAGAACGTTCACTCGGATTCAAAATCGATTTTTGAATAACTAAAGAAAAACATTATATCGGGGATGTTTGAATGATTCTCTGGGCTACCAGAGAATGTTTTCTATTTGAAATTGACAAGAAGATAGGTATTTAAATTTGAAAAGCATTTATATATTAAAGAAAAGCTTTGGCATAAAATAGATGAAAACAGTGCTAGGAAAATTGCAGACTGGAATATAAATTGCATAAAATAAATTTATGGATTGCATAAAAGGATAAGTGCTTACAAGAGTAAGAAAGCAAAAAAAAAATAAAATAAAATATAAAGAACAAGGAACAAGTAACTCGGTTAAACGCTTAAACAAAAAAAAAAACATTAAAATAGAATTTCTTTCTTTCTTCTTTTCGGAAAACAGGGCCTCCCCTGTTTTTTTTTTCTTTGTGGACCGAAGCAGGGAGGAGCCTTCTTCTTCCTTGGACCCGCCGACCACCAGCCTTGGACCCGCCGGCCACTCGCCTCCGAGCTCCCCCCCCTCCTCCTGCCTTCTTCCCCTCTTCTTATAGACCTTGGAGACGCTGGGATTCCGGAAGAATCACGGCCGGCCGGATGGGATGCTTGGATCACGGAAGGCTGGGATTGGGTGATGCGGAGGATGAATGGATCGTCCGCGATGCTGGGGTTGAAATGGAGGGGCTGCGTGTCATCCGGGATGCTGGGGTTTCCTTCACGGACGCGGGATCGCTGCTCTTCCCTTCTTTGGGTGCCGGATTGGAAGCGGGATCGACGGGGAGGAGCCGATCGTGGAAGGGATCCGGTGCGGATCGGCTGGAACACGAGATGCTTGCTGGGAATCCGGAAGAATCACGGCCGGCCGGATGGGATGAGGAGGCGTTGATGAAGTGGAAGGAGGGATCTGCGGCTTGGATCCTGGCTGGAAGATGAATACGGACGGGATCTTGGGCTGCTTCACAGGCTGAGATCATGGCTTCGGAGTGGAGCTGAGATCACAAGGACGTTTATCACAGAAGAGGGCGCTGGGAGCGAGCAATCTTGGGATGCATCACCGGCTTCAAAGGAGGCGGAGTCGGACGCGGTTCTGTTTGGAAGGCTGATTTGGGAAGGAGCTGGGCTGTTGCGGAAGGAAGGAGGCGCATAGAGGGGCTTGAACCTTTGGCTTCACGGCTAAAGGGACTCTTTGAAACGGACGGCTGCGATGATGGCGTGATCCGTGGCTTGCTAGGAGGACTCGTTGATGATGCGGACGGAGTGGATTTATTTGGGATGTTGATGATTGGCTGGACGGATGGCCGAGAAGGAAATGATCGCGGGGCCTTGATGCGGGGCTGACTTGGTAGGTGACCTGATGGATAATGCAGGATCTCATACTTGTATGGCAGCTGGGGAATTTGTTGAGCTCGGGTTGCCGGGCATTGGGCTCAAATCCAATGTTATTGGGTCTCTTGGATTACTTGCACTCAAACACAAATACAACGTTAATTAGTTAATTTTATTATTAATGATTAATTATAATACTAATTAAAATGGTCTGATGATTGCACTTTTGTGCTCTCATCACAATACAACTCCCACACCAACGGAAGAGCAATCAAAATTCCAAAAGAATAGGGTGGCACTTTCACGACAAAAAATGGCTTTCTTTCTAACCAAGCTTCCTTCCCTTGTTTTCCTCCTTTTTATTTTGACTGCACAGATCCCACATGGGTTGGACCCAATGTGCCGTGCACAGCACATGCACGGGGGAGGTAAACCACAATCCCTTATTTGGAGTCCATGCCAACGAGTTCTGTGCAAAGCTCAAGCTCAAAATCCAAGCTTGCTGCTAAACTCAGAATGGCTCGAATAGACCTCATCTTTACAATTGAAGAGAAGATCTCATCAAAATAGATCATTTTCTTCTATTTGAAGCCTTTCACTACCAAGCCAGCTTTGTACTTTACTAATTTATCACCATCCTTCTTGAGCTCGAACACCAACTTGTTTTGTAATGCTTTCTTATTTTTAGGAAGTTCAACCAAATCATAAATATAATTCTTTTACAAGAAATTTATCTCATCCTGCATTGCCTCGTAACTATTTTTATCTTCATGATATTGGACTTGCTGAAAGCTTTTTGGTTCCCTCTCATTAGTAAATGAAGCATATTGTGAGCTAGGGTGCCTTATAGAAGGCTCGTGCTCTCTAGTAAATCTCTTAATCCGAGGTTCTACAACTTCTAGTAGAGGGGGTTGCTCCTCCTGCTCAACACCCTTAACATCTGGCACATGTTCATCATCAACTGCCGTTGGCTCATTTTCTTCACTATGCTCTTCTCTTGTACTTCTCTCCCATCTATGACCTTATTTGACAGAGAAGGGAATGGTGTAAAGTCAGAAATATCATTAACCACAACATTGGACTACACAGTCTTTTCAACATCAACTAAATTCTCATTCTCATGAAAGCTACATCTCTACCTTTAATAATCTTTTTCTTTTTTAAAGATCCATAATCTATAACAAAACTCAGCATCTCTAAAATCTAGAAATATAAATGGAATAGCTTGGTCATCTGGGGATGTCAAAGCTTCAAGGAACTGATGTGAGAAGGAAACCTTCTGTCCTGTCCACAATCTCTTAAGGATGTCAAAGCTTAGAGGGACTGATGGAGATATGTTAATTAGGTAGCAAGTACTATGTGCAGCTTCACCCCAGAATGGCTTTAGCAGCTTAACTATCCTTAGCATACATTTAACCTTCTCGATAATAGTGTGTTTCATCCTCTTTGCCACATTATTATATCGTGGGATGCCAAGGATTGTCTTTTCATATTTTATATCTCTCTATGAGGGCACTCCTTAAACTCTTTTAAAGTGTATTCACCTCCACTATGTAAAGACATTTCAAAAATTGTTGGGAATTGTATCTTAAATTTCAATCATCAGCATGTTGATGATTGAATTTTGTAAATGAATTGACAAATTAATAAAGTGTTATTTGGCATTATTCATCATTTCATTGTACATCTTCAAATGAACTTTTATATGATGAAGTCCTTAGAACTTGTTTTATGATAAATGAGGATTTATCTTCAAGTCCTTAAAACTGTTCGCGATCAAATGATATGCTGTTACTAGGATGGAGATGAAGGAGAAGAAGGAGGAGAGAAGGTGGCTGGCTCTCAGAATTTTTCAGAATTTAGAACCCTTTCTAAAGACCATCTGTGCAAAAATATGTTTCAACTATGGTATGAAATTTCTGAAAAAGCTTGAACACCTTATCTTTTAATTTTAAAAAATACATTTATACTTTCTATGAAGCATCATCAATAAAATTAACAAAATATTTGTTGTCACTTATCGACTCTACCTCAGTGGAACCACATTCATCAAAATAAATCATGTATATTTTTTTTTTTTTGAGGATTTGTGAAAACAAACTCCATGATGCTTGCCAAATAAATAATAATCACAAAGATTTAGTGGTGTACCTTTGGTGGAGGATACGAGGAAACACTTTGCCACAATATGCAACCCTTTCTTACTCATGTAAGCCGGCCTCTTGTGCCACAAATTTGGTGAAGTCTCATCCTTAATTTTAAACGTTCCATTTGTGCAAACCTTAATATGATTCTCATATAGTGTATACAACAGGCACTCCTTTTTGTAACTACTAGCAATCCTTAGTGAGTTTCCATCTTCCAATACTGAAATAATTCTCAAACGCTGCTCGATCCGTAGCACGAGTATAAATCGGACTAAGTGCAAGAAACATGTCTCACATCTTTTAAGTCAAGGTGCAACCAATACTAGTTTTTATACACATAGCACCAATTCCCATAATTGGTGCTCGACTGTTGTTACCCATCCTCATATAGCCAAAATCTCTTGCTTTGTACGATCTAAAGAACTCCTTTATGGGAGTGGTATAATGGGAAGCTGCAGAATCAATAACCCACTTAACATCATGGTCGGAAACATGATTGCACTCTTAATCTTTGAATGTGAGAACCACCATTTCCTTTTTTGACACATTTGCGGTAGTATTCTTATCATCTGTCTTTTTTCTGACTCTCTTTTTTTTTTCTCTACTTTAAAACCTATAATTTCATTTTAGATACCCCTCTTTGCTATAATGGTAGTATTTTCTGCCTTCTATTGACTTTTTGACCTACCTTTGGATATAGTTAATGCTACCTTTACTATTTTACGAATGAATTCATTTCTTATTCTATCTTCTCTTGTATTATTGTACATCCATCTCAATATTCTTATTTTGGCCATGGTCATCTTGTGCACATTTTGTATTCTAACTGCCTCATATTATATACCATAAAACATAGATGTTTATATGATGGCCTGTAAGATCTTTCTTTCAGCTTGGTAGGTATCTTATGATCATATAATATCTCAATTGCTTTTCTCCATTTCATCCAACCTGTTTTAATCCTATGGATGGTATTTTTGTGATCTCCCATTCCTTATGAATACTAATTATAAATACCAAAATTCTGACTCTTAGGAACTTCATGATCCTTCATTGTTACTCCACATTCATTTCTCCTTCTAATTTTATTAAAACAGCATTACATGTGTTCAATTTTGATCCTACCTAACCTAAAACTTTTGGATTTTTATGTGCTCCTCTATAATTCCAACTTGTGCCCAACCTTGATCTTAGTTTCATCTACTAAGGCATTACAAAATATGTACCAAGAAATATCATCTTGCATATATCTAACAAGCTCATTATAGTTCTCACATTAATACTGTTCCATGTTACATATCCTTCACCATATTAATATATCTAATGGAAAGTCATTTCTTTTCTAACACCCACCATGATCTTCTTTATAGACTCTATTATATTTTTTCTCTAAATCAATAAAAATTATTTGAAGATCTTATCTCTTTTCTCAATACTTCTATATTAATCTTTGAAGGAGAAAATAGTTTTCATAGTCAACCTTCTTGATATAAATTCATACTATAGTGCTCTTCCTCTATTCATTAATATCTTCTTGCTTTTTAGAATTTTATTAAATAAATTACTCAACCAAGTTACTCTCACATCAGTTAAATATACTGAAACCTCAATGTAGATTTCATTAGATTTAATCACTTTTCCTATTTTAATTTTTCCATAGCCCTCTTTGCCTTAGATATTCTAATTCTATACATATACTGAACATTTCATAATAAATTATATTATAATATATTTTATTATGACATGTACTATTATTTGTATAACAATATTAGTTTTAGTATTTTGTATTAATTATAATAATTCTTCAATATTAACCCTATAATTTAGTATTTAATATAGTGCTAATATAATATATTTATTCCATATTAATAAAATAAGATAGTAGGTTATCATAATATTATATCATAAATATTATTGTTTAATATTAGTATAAAATATTAATAATATATTATAACACATCATTATATGATATATTTTGTATTATATTCTTTAGTTAATTCGGTATATTGTATTGCTATGATGTAATTTATTATATAAATTAGATTATAACATCCTAAAGGTACTTTTGTCATTTCAGAGAACTTCTTATTCCAATTTTCAGATTATTTCAAAAATTTTGAAAACCAACAAAATTTTGTATAAGTATTCAGTATAACTTTGCCATCTAGTATAGCTTTCCTTTTTTGTGCTTTCCTTATGCTCTTTTCTTATTCCCACTTTCTTTATGCTCTTAAGAGATCTATGTCAATTGGCTAGTTTATGGGCCGCGCTGGCCCGGTTCATTGGCCTGCCAAAGCCCATGTCAGTAGGAGAAGTATCCAGAATTCTCCGCTCTTCTATATGAACCCCCAGAAGAAAGAGAAATACCCGACTGCTCCCCAAAAGCTCTCCTAGTTGCCCTAATTTGCCCCTACTGAGCGCGTTTCCCCTTCCTCGGTCCGCCCCGCCCCACGATCACAAAAGGGTCTCCTCCTTCCCCTCGCGTCCGTAGTCGCTCCCGCTCCTCCCAAGAACTCGGGCTCCAATCCCTCTCTTCTCGAACCGTACTAATGGAGACATCCCTCGAAATCGAGCTGTGATCGAGAGGTCTGCGTCGACGATGCGGCCCGCCGGCGCCAGGCTCGCCTTCTGGTGCGCTCGACGGATTCTGAGATCCAAGTTCCCACTCCTCCAGGAATCGCCAGTCCCTTCCGTGAGAGATCTCGCCCTCTTTTCTACCTTCTGGTGTTGTTTCTTCTCCGATTCGAGAGTTTCTTACCTCTGTTTTGTTTTCCCTGTAGCTTGAGGGTTCTTCTCGCCGGTTTGCTGCGGGGATTTGCAGTTCTTCTCGTGTTTTCGCGGATGGGAATTCCGAAACAGGTGCCTTGGGTTCCTTGCTTCGCTTTGTAATAAGTAGTGATAGAAAAAAATGTTTTTCCCCCTTTCCTTTGTTCATCTATATAATAAATTAGTAACTCTGGTTGCTTCGATTGAGCATGGATAATTATGAATTTTGCAGTCAAACGGAGGTTTGGAATTTCGAGAGGAACGTTTCAGGAACACTATTTTCCAATCAGGTCATTTCATGGTAAGCTGTAGTGCTTGCTGTACCTGTTTAGACGTCAGGTGTAATACCAAAAAGGAAAAAAAAAGACCTTTTCTTTCCGGGGAGGTAATCGGTGGATATATTGTTATTTTATTCTTACTTCTATTTATACCATTGTGTTGTGGCTTTTAGGAACAAGATCGATGTCCGCAAGGGACTACTATGAGATACTTGGAGTGAGCAAGAATGCAAGTGCTTCAGAAATCAAGAAAGCATATTATGCGGTGGGTTATAGGTTCTAATTGATCTCAATGACTGCTCGCCTGCAACTACTAGTGGGCACTATTCTCTTTTACAATTAGTTATCTAGTTGAAGAAGGACCTCAATTGTATAATATGTATGATCAAACGATAACAAGGATTGATTTGGCTATGACTAAATGTGTGACAAGATATGGGTAGTCTTTTATCTATCACATACTTTGCTTTGCTAGTTACCCTTCCAGCTAAAATTTTGAAACACAAAGTTGAAGATCTATATGCTAGGCTTGTAATATAACAGGTAATTGATAAGTGAAGCTGATGGGCATTCTTGTATCTTGCTTGAGTCAAAAAGCTCAACAGTTTCTGCTTATCGATTGTTAGAATTTTTCTTATTGTGAACCAACAAATTAATACTAAATATTAGCTCTTTATGCTGCTTTCTGATTGGTCAGCGTCTGGTTCATGGAACAAATCTTTAAGCTCTGACTTGGGTCTAGTGAAATGTAAAATGCTTTGCCTTATATCATATGTTATGTTACTAGAGTTGTGTCTTGATGTATCTATTTACATTCTATATGCCACTGAAATCAGCAAAGGAATTTTCTGATCAGGAACAATATAATTATTTTGAAAATAAAATTTTGCAGCGAGAGATTGATATGTGTGCTGCTGCTTTGCAAGAATCTAAATTTATAGATATTGTTGTTGCCGTTACAACTAGTTTTTCTTGCGGACGTAGATTTGATAGGCTTTCTGTCAACAATACTTTTCATGATTCTTTTGACCCATTTCATTAGTCTATTTGGTAGCAGATTGACAAAACTCTTTCTTTCCTGTCTTTATTTGTTGAAATTTTATTCTATAATCTGCTTAGAGGAAAGATTTTTTTGGCGTAAATTGTGGATTTATTTCTGTATATCCTGCCTATCTTCACTCTTTCATTTTCTGCAGCTTGCAAAGAAGCTACATCCTGATACAAATAAAGAAGATGCTGATGCTGAAAAGAAATTCCAAGAAGTTCAGCGTGCTTATGAGGTAATTTGATTTAGGATGAGGTTTTGGCCACGTTATATAGGTTAGTCATTTAGTTGTCCATTTCTGTTTGTAAGACTAAGTGGGCATTAATTTTCTGTTTTTCAGGTCTTAAAAGATGAGGAAAAGCGTTCGCTTTATGACCAGGTGCTTAGTTGTATTTGTTCTGTTTGCATTGATTATTGGGCAACCTTATTTTAGTATGGCTTAGTACTTGGTGCATAAAATTCTGATCATGTAAAAGAGTTATGTATTTTTGGGTAATTTTTGCTTGGTTCAAACATAATCAAATTCCTAAGGAGTTAAGAGTAGACAGCGAATGGTCTAGATGGATGAAATTCGTAGTGTTAACTAATATATTGGTGTAGGTTTAAGCTTAATTTTTTTCTTTAGAGTTATGTTAAACATGATTACAATATAAATTTGCTTTGAGGTAGTCAATTATGGCTAATACTGCATGCACATGCATGGATAGTATAACAATAAAACAATGCAGGTTTGGCTTTATGATGCTAGTAACAAAGCCCTTTTTAGTAAACTTGATGCAGCATAGTGAATGTAATCTTAATAGGAAGAGTAGGGATAATTTAAGACTGATGTATGACACAAAGAGCAAAGCATAGGCAATCGGGGAGGTTGTCCTGCAAGAAAACCCTCTGGCAGATATTTCTCTGCGAATAACAACAATTTCGAGGTTAGTGATATTTTATTGGATATCAGCTAGTGATATGTTACGTGATATGTTGAGAAGATTTTCAGAATTTTTCTTTATACCAACAAAACTACATACTTGTTACAATAGCTTCTTTCTCCAACCTTCTCTCTTTGAGAGTTCCTTAATAGTTCAATAATGAATATCTTTTTAAAAGCCATTCACTCTTAAAGCATCTGCAGATGTGCATGTGTGCAGGGGTGTTTATGTTAGTTCTTTTCATGCTTCTAGCAGCATGACCTGTGAAGTCGCTTACAATGGTCCAACCAAATCTATCCTAGCAAATGGCCTTCACCTGAAGAGTGTGCCTTTCCCTTTCCCTTAAATTCTTCTTTTGATTTCTTGAGCTTGCCTCTCTTTTACAGAAAGGAATATCTGCAATGCTTGATTTTCCATATTCTTATTCCCTTCCTGAATTTTCCAACATTGTGGTCTTTGAAATGCAGAGCAACCACCAATGCAAGCACTTATTCTTTTATGATATTAAAAGAGATGTTATTAGATTCTCATATTCTGTATGACTTCTAAGCAAATTCCTGTATTTCCTAGTATTTTTTTTGAGTAGTTATGTCCATGTTGGTGCTTGGTTTGGGATGCACTTTGGTCAGTGTTTTTCTCCTCTTGGGATATATAACTAAAGATCAAGGATAAGCAGTTGGCTATGAATATTAGCTTATACATATGTTCACTTTGTCTCTCCTGCATGGTTCCCTGTTTAAGTTTCACTCTGCATTAAGTGTAACTTACAATATGTATTTATGGGCATCCTGACAGGTTGGTCCTGATGCATTTGAACAAGCTGCTTCAGGAGGTGGTCCTGGTGGACCATTTGGAGGTGCTGGATTTGGCAACCCATTTGAAGACATATTTAGTGGTGGTGGGGGAATGAATGATGTATGTATACTTTGCAGAGCAATATCATACTTTTTTCTTTCTATGAATAGTGAATCTATATACTTTCATCTGTCAAATGACCTTGAGGCGTGCATGTGCATGCATTTTTCTTATTAGTTATTGACATGCTATGGCCTTGAGGATAACCATATGGGGGCAAGTTTTCACAGGCCAACTTCATATTGTACTCCCTTAGACAACAGAAGTTGATTTGATGCCTTTAATTTTGTTATTAAACACCTTCTTTTGTTCACTTTGCTGCTTATATGTTTTGAGGTTGTACAATTGATTAACAACTTTGCAACTGGTTGACTTATTATGTTGCAGATTAGTTGAACCTATATATTAGTTGGTAGACATGATTATCTGCAACCTTGAGGTTAGGTTAGCTACTGCAAAATAATTTAGCTATAGGTTTAAAATTTCTGTTTGGGTAGTTCCAAGAAAGGAAGATGCTTGTTAGTGGTTAATGACACAAATATGAAGTAAGTGAAACTTTCTTCTTCTTTCCCCTCATTTTGGTTGTATGCATCCAGAAGATTTAATAATTTGATTTTTTTGGTTTGATGTCTTGAGTAATCATGTTTTCTACTCTTCAAGCATGCGTCCATGTTGTCATCATCACCTCCCTGTCTCTTCATGATTCAGTCTTTTAATGAATATCTCTTTTGTTCCGTTCCCTTAAACTGATTATGTGGAAGCCTAAGTGGTGGAGTAAGCATCTTCCATCCATACAATGGAGAGGGAAAGAGAATTTTAGAGTAAGCATCTTGCATCCATACAGTGGAGAGGGAAAGAGAATTTTATGTAGTAGGGGTTATGATGAATTTATTATTTCCCAAGAAACTTTACTTTCACTTCTGGATTTGCTTTTAGGGTATCATGTCATATATATACTTTTTAGCTCACTGAAATCTAGGATGGATATATGCAATAACCTTGACGAGATGCATGCCAGGTTTGCACATGTGGCAGTTTTGATTTTATGCAAATGTTTTGAGGGTTGGTTTAGTCTAAGCTAGGGCATTTGACATGATTCTTGTTGAAAATCTTAGGTCAGATCTGATGGGCAATGGTTGTTTTGAGGTTGTTTGGATCAGGTATATTTTCTATGTTTTAATATCCCATCCAAATCAGTAGCTTGGCTTTTTATTTGCATGAGGCTCAATCCATCAGTCCATGATCTTTTTGGTTGTCCTTGGGAAACAATATTTGAAAATTTTGTCAAAAAGAGTTTTTTGATCAGTTGGTTTTTGGGTTTTTGGGGTAGTCTTGTGGTGTTTAGAAATCTGGGGAGGTACTCGTGAGGGTCTGGTACATGAAAGATGCAGACGCAACATAATGTTGAATTTTCTAAGTGGTTAATACACAGTAATATATAGGAAGCAAATGCTTATATATGTACTTAAGTAGCATTTTTTTTGACTTAAAACATCATCATGCATGTAGTTGTGTTGTTATAAACTTAATTGGATCTATGATCACTAGATCTGTACAGGGGCCGGGCTTGGCCAGGCTTTGCCCAAAGGTCAACTCAATTTACTTAGTCTTGTTACAGGCACAGCCTGGCTCAGCCTTCGGGCCTACCTTCCATGCCCAAGCTTGGCCCTTACACAGGCTTTGAGCATCGGGCCCGGCATCAGGCATAGCCAGGCCTTGGGCTTCCTAACCATTTTCCCCCCTTTAAGAATATACAGAAGTACTTTAAGGATGTTAAATGTGAATAGTTAAGTATTGCCAACAACTTACAACATATCTATCATCCCATTAAGTTTACATGTCGACAAAAATCATCAAATGTAAACAAACGACACAGAAATTTTTGAGTCAGGCCGGGCTTGGGCTGGTCTTTATTCCGAGCCTGGCCTGTTTATTAAGCAGGCCAAGATTCCACTCCTAGCTCAGCCAAAACCTTGGTCCAAGCCCGTCCAAAAGGCTGTAGGCTTACTTGAGTGGGTAGGGCGGGCTGCTTGGCTTATGAGCTGGTCTAATGACTGTGCATATGCTTGTTGTTATGGCTAATGAAGGACTCTTGGGTCTGAAATATGAAGCTGGATCTTGACTCTGTATCACCGTCAAGCTTACAGCTCCATCCAAAAATTATCCTGCAGCACATGGCTTGTGAGGGACGCTGTTTTCATTCTACTAGCATAGGTGTCACATATTATTGATTTCGCCCCAACATTTTAAATTTTCCTAGTTGCACATCTTTGACATGGAAGTGCCTACATTTTTTTTTGCAATAATTTAAGGATCTGATTCTGATATGTTCATAATTCTGTGGGAGTCAGTTCTTCAAGAACATCTTCAGAGATAGAGACTTTGGTGGACAAGATGTCAAGGTTTATTCTTTTTCCCTTTACTGTTTTATTTCCATACCAGGTATGCTAATATGTTTTGCTTGTCCCAATTGTCTCACCATCATCTTTCTATCACTTTTTTCTTGTAGGTTTCTCTTGAAATTTCATTCATGGATGCAGTCCAAGGGTGCACCAAAACAGTGGCATTCCAAACTGCGGTACCCTGTGGAGCTTGTGGTATGACGAATGCTCCTGTCGAGAAAGTTAACATAGAAATTGATGGGTGATTTCTGTGAGATAATATCGGAAACATTAATTGATTATCTTTTTGCAGATGGGACTGGCGTCCCTCCTGGAACAAGACCTGAAACATGTAGGCCTTGCAGAGGCTCAGGAATGGTGAGACTCCAATAGGAACATTTTATGTTTCTCATTTTTGGTTTATATCTTATTTGAGCCAGAATCTTATGCAGTCAAGGGTTGATATCATATCATATGTTGCAGATTTTCATGCAAAATGGCCCCTTCAGGTTGCAGACAACTTGTTCTCACTGTGGAGGGTCCGGGAAAACTGTGAAGGTACGATCTTTTATCATGCATCTTTTGCATTATCAAGAATAACGCTGTAGTCGTGATCGTAAAAAACTTTGGATTGTTTTTTAATATCTTGTATGTATCTAGCCTTCTTACTTTCTATGTTAAAGAATCTCTGCTTAAGGAATAGTGAAAACCTATGATGTTGGAATTCTCATTATTGTGATATCTTCAAAAAAGGCTTCTGAATGCCAAGAGTTGGGAATGGAGAAATTTTGATATGGTTTGTGGGAAAACTAAAAGTGGATATGAAAAATATGTAGAGGTCAAATAAGTGATGATTAGAGGAATTAGATACCGGTATGAAGTTGAGTAAAAGATGATCCTCTGCAAAGTTGAAATGGCGAGAGAAGAGCTAAGAATCTAATGAAAATTAAGTCGAGGAGGAATCTATAGGCAAAAGGAAATTACCCAACAATTATTTGCTATTTGAGCAAGTATTGGATCAATGAACTTCTTGTCATCTTTCTTTGCATTAAATTTTTGTCTTCTTTATCTTCATGCTTAATTTTGTTTTGCTGATTGAATCCCTAACTTCTATATTTTGTGACTAGAATCTCTGCAAGTCGTGCAAGGGACAGAGAGTTGTGAGAGGAACAAAATCAGTCAAGCTGGATGTGATGCCTGGTATGTTTGAATGTTGTAAAGATAATGGACATGTAGCTTGTAACTTTATCATCTTATGTTGTAAATTTGTTCCTTTTGATTATACCTGATTTATCTCATGAACTGGTAATAGTTGTTTGGGTGTTTTCGTTAGAAAGTTGGTTCAACATTTTTGAATTATAATTCCCAAGATGGGCTTGAGTGATGTACAGATCAAGTTGTCTTGTGTAAGGAACTTGACCTCAGCTCTTATCGAATTTAAAAATATATTAACTGAGGTGCTCTCATCTTCCTATGACATACAATTCCATGTGTTCTATTTTTAACCAATCTGAGTTCTCAAGTACTTCAAAATCGATATCATTGAGAAAAAATTATACTAAATATTTCTACAGGGCCCTCTTTGACCATGTTGATGAATAGAGAAACGTCTAGGCTTTACTGTGTTGACTCATAGACATTTATCAGACTCTGGCTTCATCTATACGTCTATGAATGCTCCAAGGAAATCTTGCATCAATGAACTAGCAGCAAAGGAGTTAAGATGATGTGCGTTACATCCGAACAGTCAAAGTCCTGATTTATCTCAAGCTATTAGAAGTTTTTTTTATAGGAATGTGCAATATTTACATGGTTTTGTTACTTAATTTTTTTAAAAAATTGTTGGGGGTGAGAGGTTGGGTTTTTCTATAATGATTTTCTGTTTATTGTTTCTGAGATTGCTGGTATTGTATCTTTGCAGAACTGTTGTAGAGAATTTAATGTTTCTAACAATGAACATGGCTTGTTACATGAAAATATCATTATTGACCTGCCACCATATCATATTCTTTTTATGGACTAAACGACTGTTAGTTTTTACACTTGATAATCTTTATGCCTTAATATTTCTATCCTTCAAAATGTGTTGCTGCCCTGTTGCTCATACTATACTGTATTATTATTATTTTTCTAGTAACAACTTATGGGGTGCTCTACAATTTTGTATTATATTACATGCAGGAGTGGATGATAATGAAACTATAAAAATTTATAGAAATGGTGGAGCAGATCCTGAGGGTGGTCAGCCTGGTGATCTTTATGTTACTATCAAGGTAAACGTCTTCAAATTATTGTGTTATATATATGAATGATAAACTGACAATAGATGTGCTAATCCCTGCAATTCATTTTTTTAAGGTTCGAGAGGATCCTGTTTTCCGAAGAGAGAAAGCTGATATCCATGTGGATGCGGTCCTAAATGTCACTCAGGTAATTAAAACATCCTTTGTGCTAGCCAACAAATGGAGAGCCTGCTTTGGATGTTCAAATGGAAATGCCTTCAATTAAAATATATAAAAAATGGAGCATCATCTTTTCTTATTCCTGTTCATACTGAGTTGCTTGATATTCTCCTTGGAGAAACTAAGTCCACCAAATTCCTGGACTTGGAATGGGATGGTTTTTGACTTTCTTATGCTTTTTTCTCTATTGGTTGATAAGAAAATTTTGCAACTTTGCAGCCTTGTTTTTTCCCAGAAAAAAATTCACTTTATAATAAGAATACCAAATTAGGATAAAAATGTTAATAATCATATTCATACTACTACTGCTACTGCTAATGAGACTGTGAATCCGGCTACCTTGTTGGCTTATCCATTGAATAAGTTTGTGAGTGGATTCTATTTAGCTCGATTAAGCTTTATATAATAATAGATTCTAGCACATGTGATGCATGTGCCAGAAACCCCGGTACTTTCTTTTTTGTCTTTTTTTGGGTGAGATGTGCCCATGGGGTAAAGATGGAAGGAAACACATATCTTGTGTGTGCACATGTATCTGTTTTCTTTCTTCTTTTTGTTTTTTTTGGCTATTTTGGGAAGAACTAAAACCATGTTATTTTTGGGAAACGTGGTTTCAAATTGTCTTATTTTTTTGGGAAGCTTTGAAACATTTAGAAGTTTTTTTTTGAATAAAAAAGAACTGCAATGGGGAGTCTTTTCAAAAAAAATGTTAGATTTTTTTCCTTTTTATTTTTGTTTTTCTTTTTTTGTGTAATTTGGTGGGGGCCTAGAGGCGTGCAAGTAAAAGATTCGTATTTTTTTTTCATTTTTGTGTGTGTTTTTTTCTTCTTTTTTTTTTTTGGGGGGGGGGGGGGGGTCGGTTCCGAGGCTTGAGGCATGCAGGTAAAAGAATGTATAGGTGAGATTTATTTTATTTTATTTTATTTTTGGGGAATGCTGAAGCTCAGCTTCAAGCCTGGGGGCGGGTGCATGAAGCTGATGTCCATGCTACATATCATATATAATGTGTTGCATTGGTTTTCTTTTTGGCATGCCATATGGTGGTTCTGGGCTAGAGGGAAGGGATTTGGATGGTACATATCTGTGTGTCTGTCTATTTACATAATTTTTTTTTTTTTCCTTTTGTTTGTCAATTGATGGCGTACATCTTCAAGCCACAAAGGTTGGCCTCCAAACCTTTTCAATCATATATTAGTAGATATTTATATCCTCATTAGCAGTTCCTAGTTATGTTTTATATCTCATTTGTTTCTAGATGATCTCAATTGTTAGCTGAAAACGTGACATTGCTAAGAAATATTAGAATGTGATCTAACAGAGCTTTTAAAGAAACAATGGAGTATCTTCAAGCCATGTGCTAGTTCTATTAATTGAATGGCTGATGTGCTATTATCTAGCAGTTTGTGTGCAACCTAATATTAATCAACTTGATCACGAACATGATCTGGTATATAACCAAGTTGTTCTTGATCGTTGCATCCTCACTCCACCAATGATTCAAATTTGCAGGCAATATTGGGAGGAACCATTCAAGTGCCAACTCTCACTGGGGATGTTGTTCTCAAGGTATGTCTGAATCATCTGTCTTATAGATTTGGAGTTTAATCATTTGCATCGAGTGAAAATTTGTTAAAATCCATGAAGCATGTTAAAAGTGTGTTAATGTTTGCAGGTTCGGCCTGGTACGGCAACCTGGTCAGAAGGTCGTTTTGAGGGGGAAAAGGTAACCATGCCATGAATGGATTAAAAATCTTTTTTCCCTTGTGGAACTATATTTTAAAATATCAAATATGAATATCTTACTGGCATTTACTTGCATTTTAAGCTCTGCTACTGATTTGTGTAAGGAAAACATCATATTCCATGGAATTTGTAATGTTTGCCGGTTCATCACCATTTTATGCAATAGATGCCATCCTTCATGTTCTTTAGCCTTTTAACTGAAACCTAATAAATACCATTGGTGAAATGTAGGGATAAAGACAAGGAACTCTTCGTATTATGGGGACCAATATGTTCATTTTAATGTCAGCATCCCTGTGTAAGTTCCTTTCTTTCAGGCATGGTTAATCACTTTCTTGGCAGCGTTCTTGGTTTCTTAGATTGTCTTTTACTGGATTGTTTCTTTGTTGAGCAGGAATTTGACACAGAGACAGCGTATGCTAATTGAGGAGTTTGCAAAAGAGGAGCAAGGAGAATATGAGAAGGGTGATGCAGCCGCAGGAGCATCAGGATAATCATGCCACTATTTGGTTAGTAAGTATGAAGTAGACAGCTCGAATTAGAATTTTTTCATTGGAGAAATACAGGCCTTCTCTGGTCTTAGTTTTGTACCGGATGTATTGTTTTAACCTCCAATAACATTATATGATAATTAAACCTGTTTATCCCATCCAAAGGGAAAAAACGATATTATATACGCTAATTACAAGCAGCATTCATATATGGATCTGAGATTTGTACATATACATCTGTGTCATGAATTAAGGGCCAAGATCTAAATCTTGTGGTTTGTGCATCAAAATCAAACCCCGGCATTTCTTTTATTAGTGTTTTGTTTCATTGTTTGGCTCTATTGATGTGTTTATGCTTATACCTGTTTCCCGTATAAATGTAACGCGTGGAAGATTTTGGGCCTGGAGCTCGGCTACACTTGTTGCATCCGCCATGACTATTGACAATCAGGTGCTGGTGTATTATTGGAAAAGTTTACATCTTGGTCAACTTTTAAATTGATGTCTGAGGGGTCACTGGGGTGGAGAATGGAGATTGGCATCTCAAATTAAGATTATGGTTTTTCGTTAAGTATCGTGGGGTGTCGGGTGTTTGTAACGTTGCTTTCTTGTCTTCATTTATAATGAATTTTTGAATATTCGGATATTGCTTCAAAGCTATCATGAATTTTTGTCATGGTGGTCAGCTGGTTCAAGTTTGTCGGCGTTTAATAAATTTCTGGCTGTCGAATCCCTTATCACCCCAGGTATTGGCTTAGATCTTATGCTTTTGGGGAGAGAATTGGGCCCCATGACCATGATCAGATGTTTGCCCGAAGAGATAGAGGAAATTTTTGCCAGTGTTTGGGGAAATTTCAGGATTTAGGGAACTCTTAGTTCTGTCCCTGGACCTGTTTTATTTTTTGGGAACATCATCAGCTTCTCCCCTTTAAATTCTCCGCGTTCTCCACATTCATTTTATATTTTCAACGCTCTTTACTCCAAAGCTCTCCCGTGATGCGATGATCTCTAGATCATCGAAAGCTAATCAGTCCACGGTGCAGTTTCACGTCTTTACAATCGATGAAGGTACAATAAGGGGCGATCGATCTATCAACGTACAACGTGGATAAGTGACAAACAAGAAATCAGATGCTTTGCGACTTTGACGTGACATGCAGAGCTCTGCAATTGCCTAGTTCCATACCTATTCTGATGAGTAATAGTTGATGAGTTTAAAGCAGTTAACAGATAGATGGCTTGCAAAATACATCATCAATTATTTTACTAACGATATAATGACGGAAGGACTGAGGTTTTGCTTGGCAAGAACTTTTGATGGGTTAGAGAGGTACTTTCTGACCTCCAAAAATACTTTTGGATGGAATAGAGATATTAGGTAAAAAATTGAAAAGTTATTTTTTGTTAGAAAACTAAAATAGCTTTTTGAAAAGAGCTTCGAAATAGAGCTTTTTTGAAGACACTTTTAGCATGCATCGAAAAATAATATCTTTTAGGCTCTCCATCGTCTATTCCTTCTAAAGCGTCTCTGTCTCTGTCTCTCGACACCAATAACGAGACGTGAAGAATCGACTGTTTGAGACAGATAATAGATGGTGGTACAAAAGAAAATTAAGGTTCTTATCCTTACAGCCTTTGGAGAAAGAAACCCGCGTCTAAGGTCCCAAAGTGCACGTCACCGGACTAGGTTCTGTATGCAGCAAATGTGTTTTCATGCTTTTTACAGTTTAACCGTGTATTGGGTGGCAACTCTTTACCCTCGTTCCCCTCAGAGGGTAAGTCTAGGCTTTGGGCCTTCATTGAATTTCGTGTCGATTTCTCCTTTCCTTATCTTCTCTGCAGGAAAAACAAAATGTTTCCTAGTAAAAAAGCATCTCCAGGTATTGGCAATTTTCTCCCAGATGTGTTTTCCTTCATGGAAATTGTTGGGGGAATATGGTTTTTTCCCCCCCAGTGACACAATTACCCCTAAGGAGTCGCACAACCGCCGACCTTGGACAGCCGAAGTCGGCGTCCGACCTCGAAACATCCGACCTCAGAACCTCCGACCCGGAAAACTCCCGACACCCGAGGTCTATTCTTGTCAACCACCTACTACGGCCGTAACCCCTCCGAGGTCCGGCCGAGGGCCATGTCCTGCCCACTGCCCCGGCATTTATTGCGCATGACCCCTGCAAACCCCCCAGTTCACTAAACAATTAATGCGGATCTCCGGCTTACTCCACCATTAATGCGCGTGGCTCCTGTTATCTATGGACCCGCAACTCTCTACGGCAAGTCAGCCCAGCAGAGTCCAATCAACGATGATAAGTCTCTGATCTTGGCCATACCTTCGACATCAATGCAATGATTCGCCCCGATCGCGTGTTACCTCGGGTACGTACGACGACCTCACCTCCGACATCAATGCAATGATTCCACCTGATCGTGCGCCAATCTGAGCAACATGCCGAGCCCGTACAGTGACCTCGTCCCATCACCATCTCCAGGTAAAACCAACCCCTCCTATAAAAGGGGGGCCCTTGGCTACCTCAGAGGGAGGGGTTGGAAGAACTCACGCACGTCTACAAACACCATGTTTCTTCCTTCTTGCCCACACAAATTGCCCCCCTTCTGACTTGAGGCTCTCTGGCTACAGGGGTCCGGCGCCGGCAAGAACCCGCAGCCACCGGCGCTTTTCATGCCAGGCACACAGGAACGGAGGACCGCCGGCCCAGCCGAACGGATCCGCCGCTCCCCATGTGAGGACTTGGCCGCTCTCTCTCATTCGACCGAACAAGATCGGCCCCGGGTCCAATTCTCAGCAACAGTTGCGCGCTAGAGGAAGGGACCGAGTAGCGATCATGAAGTGAGAAGCAAGGGAGCCTCCAACATCTCCCGGCATCCCCCATAGAATTCTGGACATTCCGTCCAGAATTCGCCTACTCCGGCTGACCCGGTTCCTCAGGTCCAGCCGGAACAGTTTAATGCCCTGGTACAGCAAGTCCAGGCCCTGGCCGCCGCCGTTCAAGGCCTGCGGCGCGAGGAGGCCTTACCAACGCTCCCCCGCAGGCCCAGGTCCTGCCGGAATTCCTCCCAACGGCCCGGTCTTCCCAGGCCAAATTTGCATGGCTCCTCCAGAGCCAACAACGAAGAGCGGACTTCCCCCAGAGAGAGCTACCGGGGGAAGATCTCAACAGAAGACCCCAACCCTCTGAGGCTGAGTCAGCCCCAGACCACCGTGAGCCGGAGCAGACCACGGCGACAATCCCACGGGTTGGGGAGCTCGACAGGAAAGTTGAGCA